>NW_027507791.1:173645083-173737583 GCF_037356315.1 Lithobates pipiens | reverse complement strand
GGACCAATTAACAGCCTAAGGACCAGAGGTCTTTTTACAATTTCGCACTGCACTGCTTTAACTGGTAATTGCGCGGTCATGCAATGTTGTACCCAAATGAAATTTGCGTCCTTTTCTTCCCACAAATAGAGCTTTCTTTTGGTGGTATTTGATTGTCTCTACGATTTTTGAACGGTTCAGTATAAGCAGGTCATTTGCAGCAGATAGGTAGTTCAATATGAGCAGGCACTTATAGCAGATGAACAGTTCAGTATATAAGCAGGTTACCCTTCTAGCAGACGGATGGTCAGAGCAAGCCGGATCGGATACCAGGCAGGAACGAAGTACAAGGGAACAGGCAGGAGAATAGTCACAACAAGCCGAGGTCGGGTGCAGGCGGATAGCAGATGGGTCACAGGCAGGCCGGGTCAAACAGGAACAAACAACACGGATCAGGTCTCACAGGTATAATGCTGTTGAGCAGACAGCAAAGACTGTTGGCAAGAGGCTGGTTTAAATAGGCCGTTTGGCGCCAATACGGACGCACGCACGCGACCGTGCGCGTGCCCGCGCACGCGCACCTGTGTACGAGCGTAAGGGCGTTCGTACGATCGTGCGTACCCGCGACGATCGTACATTAGAAGACCTGGAGGACAATCTCTTCGTGAGATTTTCATGACATTGCCCCCTCCCAAGGGGCAGCCTCCGGATGCCCTTTTGGGCAAACTTTTCCGGATGGGCCCTTTTGAAGGATCGAATCAAATTTTTCGCATGAATGTTGTCCTCAGGCTCCCAGGAGTTCTCTTCAGGACCATATCCTTTCCATTTGATTAAGAACTGGTTCTGGTTTCCTCTTCTTCTGGATTTTAGGATGGCTTCAATTTCAAATTCTTCTTCACCATCAACCAAGATCGGATCAGGAGGAGTGGTTTTTCGGTTAGGAAATGGATTGGGAGTGAAAGGTTTCAATAAGGATACATGGAATACCGGATGAACCTTTAGTGAGTCTGGAAGTTCTAGTTCAAAAGCAACTTCGTTAATCTTCCTTTTGACTGGGAAAGGTCCTAAAAACTTGGGACCTAGCTTCCTTGAAGGACACGCCATTTTCAAGTTTACCGTGGATAGCCACACCAAATCACCAGGTACCAGTACTAACTCTCCTCGTCTCTTCCTGTCAAAGGTTGCCTTGTTGTGCTCTTGAGTTTTAGTCATTGTTTCTTGTAGAAGTTTGTTGTTGGTTAAAAAAAAGTTTATATTTTCCTGGACCGCAGGTACTGAACATTCAGGAAGGGAGTTGGGTAAAAATGAAGGGTGGAAGCCATAATTGGCAAAAAAGGGTGTCTGTTTGATGGCGGAATGGAGAGAATTATTATACGCAAATTCAGCTACCGGAAGTAGGGAGATCCAATCATCTTGTGCAAAAGAGGAAAAACAGCGTAAATATTGTTCGAGAGTTTGGTTTGTCCTCTCAGTCTGCCCATTGGACTGAGGATGATAAGCGGATGAGAACGATAGCTCACTATTCAAGGCCTTGCAGAGGGACTTCCAGAATCGAGAGGTGAACTGTACTCCTCGATCCGAAACTATATTGGCTGGTACCCCATGGAGCCTAATTATTTCTTTGATAAACACTTGTGCAGTTTCAGAGGCTGAAGGGGTACCCTTCATGGGAATAAAATGTGCCATCTTTGACAGACGATCGACCACCACCAAGATAGTGGTATGATCGTCTGCCAGAGGCAATTCAACAATGAAGTCTAGAGACAGCATTTTCCATGGCCTGTCCGGAACAGACAACGGTTTAAGGAGGCCCCAGGCCTTGGTTTTACAGTTCTTACTCCTAATGCACGTAGTGCAGGTGTTCACGTATTTCCTGCAATCCTCCCGTAACTGAGGCCACCAAAAAGTACGCTGTACCAAATCAATGGTTCTAGTGATACCAAAATGTCCGGCGAGTGCGTGGTCATGACACAGCTCTAGAACAGATACCCGCAGAGTTTCGGGGATGTAGATCTTGTCTTTATACCACAGTAACCCACCTCTGGTTTGTAGTTCTGGTTCTGAGAAGGGTCTTTGTCCCATGGAGGCTTGTCTAAGCCGAGAGAGAAGATCTTCCTGAAGCAGAAGGAAATTCCCAGGAGCGAGAATGGTATCCGGAGGAGAATTCTCCTGGGACTTGTGGAACATCCGTGACAAGGCATCTGGGTTTTATATTCTTAGACCCTGGGCGATACGTCACATGGAAAGAGAACCGGGAGAAGAAGAGTGCCCACCTGGCTTGTCTTGGTTTTAGTCTTTTTGCAGATCTTAAATACTCCAGGTTTTTGTGATCTGTAAATATTAGAATTGGATGAGAAGCTCCTTCCAACAAATAACGCCATTCTTCTAATGCGGATTTAATGGCCAACAGCTCCCGGTCTCCGACATCGTAATTTTTCTCGGCTGCAGATAACTTACGTGAAAAGAAAGCCACAGGATGAAGCAGGGCCTTAGTTCCTTGTCTCTGGGATAATATAGCTCCTACGGCGATTTCGGATGCATCCACTTCTAAAACAAATGGCAGGGAGGAATCTGGATGTCTTAAAATAGGAGCGGAGGTGAAAAGTCCCTTGAGAGTCTCGAATGCTTTTTGAGCTTCAGAGGTCCAATGAAAACGGGTTCCTTGTCTAGTTAGTTGTGTGATGGGTGCAACAATAGCTGAGAAACCTTTAATGAATTTGCGGTAGAAGTTGGCGAATCCAATAAAACGTTGGATTCCTTTCCTGTCTACAGGAGTCGGCCAGTCCAAAATCGCAGCAATCTTCTGGGGGTCCATTTTTATACCCTTACTAGAGATGATCAACCCCAGGAATGGTATACTTTCCTGTTCGAACAAACACTTGTCTGCTTTTGCATATAGTCCATGTTGGCGGAGCCGACCCAACACGCTTTTGACGTGCTTGCGATGGGCTTCAAGGGAGGAAGAAAAAATCAAAATATCATCAAAATAAACGACAGCAAATAAGTCCAGAAAGTCCCGGAGCACATCATTGATAAAGTATTGGAAGGTGGCGGGGGCATTACACAAACCGAAGGGCATCACCAAATACTCGAAGTGTCCGAATCGGGTACGGAAAGCAGTCTTCCACTCATCTCCGGCCTTGATACGGATCAAGTTGTAAGCCCCACGGAGATCGAGTTTAGTGAACACCGTAGCAATTCCCAGTCTTTGGAATAACTCTGGAAAAAGAGGGAGAGGGTACCGGTTCTTTATAGTGATGTTGTTTAATTCACGGTAGTCTACGCAGGGTCGGAGAGTGTGGTCCTTTTTCTCAACAAAGAAAATACCTGCACCTGCTGGGGACGTAGACGGGTGAATGAACCCCTTCTTTAAATTTTCTTCGAGGTATTCTTTGAGTTTCTCCTGCTCTACCTCTGTTAAGGGAAAAACCCTTCCAAACGGAATCTTGGCTTCAGGAAGTAAATCAATGGGGCAGTCATAAGCCCGGTGGGGCGGGAGCACCTCTGCCTTTTGTTTACTGAACACGTCCAAAAATTCATGGTAGACTTCGGGAATGGCTTGACGTAAATCGATCTCTGAGTCAATAGATAATAAAGTTGCTGGTCTCAGAGAACCGGATGAACCACAGAACTTCTGGCAATACGGTGAAGAAAAGGTAATTTCTCCTGTAGTCCAATTTATGGTTGGATTGTGAGCCTGTAGCCAGGGCATCCCAAGGATTACAGGAAAAAGAGGGGAGGTGATAATGTCCATCCGGAGAAGTTCTCGATGAGAACCAGAGATAACAGTAGGTAGAGGTGCAGTTTCTCGAGTTACAGGACCAGATTTAATAGCGGAGCCATCGGCCAAATGAATAGAGAGTCCACGGGTCTTAGGTAGGAGAGGAATCTGATGTTGGGCAGCAAAGGATGAATCCATAAAACAGCTGCATGCCCCGGAATCAATAATGGCGGGTGTCTGTAAAGTCTTTCCTGGGAACTGAAAGGAGACAGAAATGATAAGGTGAGATGGAAACTTATTTAGAGAGTCTGGGAGATCAGGAGGCATGGATGGACACTTACGAAGTTTTATTGGACAGTTCCTGACGTAATGTCCAGATTCCCCGCAATAGAGACATAAGTTATTATTCCGCCGACGTTGACGTTCTTCGGGGGTAAGAGATGGCCGCAAGACTCCAAGTTGCATAGGCTCAGGTGTGTCAGACGTGGGTCGGGTGACAGGTGCTGGATGTAAATGGCTTGGGGCCTTTGGAAGCATCCAGGTTGGACGAGAGAAACCAGTGGCCCTCTCAACTCTCCTCTCTCTCAGACGACGATCGATCTGTATCGCCAAGTCAATTAGTGCGTTTAATGTCTGTGGAACACCGACTCTAGCAAGCTCATCCTTCAAAGAATCAGAGAGTCCCAAGCGGAACTGATGGCGAAGGGCAGCATCATTCCAGTTCGTATCCGCACCCCATCTCCTGAACTCGGCCACATAATCTTCCACCGCCCTTCGTCCCTGCTGGAGGGTCCGCAAAGCGGTTTCTGCAGTTGCTGAAAGTTGAGGATCTTCATACAATTGAGCCATAGCATCAAAAAAGGTAGAAAGATTAGTCAACGCTGCGTCCTTGTTTTCTAACAGGCGGTGGGCCCAGGTCTGGGGGTCTCCAGAGAGTAGAGACACCACAAAACCCACCTTGGTAGCCTCTAAAGAGAAGGTCCGTGGTTGGAGGGCAAAATATAATTCGCAGGAGTTGCGGAAGGCCCTGAAGCCACTGCGATTCCCAGAAAATCGCTCGGGTATGGGAACTTTAGGTTCTGGTGGTAGCATCACAACGGTAGGTGTTGGAACTGCTTCAGCTGAAGAAACTGATGGTTGAGGGGCCCCCAAGGATCCGGAGGGGTTGGAAAGAGTAATTACCCGTTCCTCCAGCCGAGTGTAGCCTTGTTGAAGGCCCTTAACTGCCTCAGATAGTCCTGCCAGGTGTTGACAAAGTTCTTCCATGGCGGAGGCTCCCCGCTCGGGCTCAGACATTGGCTGTCTGCTACTGTCACGTACCTTCTAGTAGCGAGCCCGGATTGCGGAGAGAGGCCTCCTTTACGACTCCCACTACCGGTTTCCTGGCAATGTAACAGGGAACACAGGAGTAAGGAGGGGTACAGGTGCCTGGCAGGATCAACAGATGGGTAGGATGGGTAGGCGAGGATCAGTGAAGCAGGTGATTACAGTGAAGGGATCAGCATGTAGTTAATAGCAGATACACAGTTCAATGGAGCAGGTAACTTGGAGATAACAGTGCAGGGAAGCAGGTCACTTGTAGCAGGTGAACAGTGTAATATACACAAGTGCTTGCAGCAGATAACAGTCAATATAAGCAGGTACTAGAAGCAGATGGATAGTGTGATACTAGCAGATCACTTGTAGCAGATAACACAATCCAGTATAAGCAGGTGACTTGCAGCAGGTAGTTCAATATGAGCAAGCACTTATAGCAGATGAACAGTTCAGTATAAGCAGATTATTTGCAGCAGATAGGTAGTTCAATATGAGCAGGCACTTATGGCAGATGAACAGTTCAGTATAAGCAGGTTATTTGCAGCAGATAGGTAGTTCAATATGAGCAGGCACTTATAGCAGATGAACGGTTCAGTATAAGCAGGTCATTTGCAGCAGATAGGTAGTTCAATATGAGCAGGCACTTATAGCAGATGAACAGTTCAGTATATAAGCAGGTTACCCTTCTAGCAGACGGATGGTCAGAGCAAGCCGAATCGGATACCAGGCAGGAACGAAGTACAAGGGAACAGGCAGGAGAATAGTCACAACAAGCCGAGGTCGGGTGCAGGCGGATAGCAGATGGGTCACAGGCAGGCCGGGTCAAACAGGAACAAACAACACGGATCAGGTCTCACAGGTATAACGCTGTTGAGCAGACAGCAAAGACTGTTGGCAAGAGGCTGGTTTAAATAGGCCGTTTGGCGCCAATACGGACGCACGCACGCGACCGTGCGCATGCCCGCGCACGCGCACCTGTGTATGAGCGTAAGGGCGTTCGTACGATCGTGCGTACCCGCGACGATCGTACATTAGAAGACCTGGAGGACAATCTCTTCGTGAGATTTTCATGACACCATAGTTATATGTGGAATTGCACCCCACAATATATTCTACTGCTTCTCTTGAGTACGGGGATACCACATATGTGGGACTTTTTGGGAGTCTAGCCGCGTACGGCACCCCGAAAACCAATCACTGCCCTTAGGATTTCTAAGGGTTCAAATTTTTGATTTCACTCCTCACTACCTATCACAGTTTCGAAGGCCATAAAATGCCAAAATAACACAAAACCCCCCCAACTGACCCCATTTTGGAAAGTAGACACCCCAAGCTATTTACTGAGAGGCATGTTGAGTCCATGAAATATTTTATATTTTGCCACAAGTTGCAGGAATATTACAATTTTTTTTTTTTTTTTTGCACAAAGTTGTCACTAAATGATATATTGCTCACACATGCTATGGGCATAAGTCAAATTATACCCCAAAATAAATTCTGCTGCTTCTCCCGAGTACGGGGATACCACATGTGGGGGACTTTTTGGGAGCCTAGACACGTACAGGACCCCGAAAACCAAGCACTGCCTTCCGGATTTAAATATAAAACGCTACAAAAAAAAACGTTAGCGATCGCAGGGATCAGGCCTGACTCTGCGATCGCTGTAGTTATGTGTTTAGTGTTTTGTAAGTGACAGTGATCGATCGATACTGCACTTGGGTGGGCTGGGCAGAGGGGCAAAACGCAGGTGCTAGCAGGTATCTGGGCTGATCCCGCTAACAATGCGTTTTTTTGGAACCCTAAACTGCTGGGGACGCTAGTATAGATCTGATCAGATCAGATATTGATCTGTTCAGATTCTATACCACTACGGGAGGTGTATGCTTTGCGCGTGGGTGTTAGCGGTACTGGCACTAACCTAGCGCTGCCTGGGGCGACGCAGACCCTGACCCTAAAACCTAATTGATATCACCCGCCGGGTGATCAGGGGTTTAAACCTTTATTGGGTAATAAATGGTGGGTGCCCTGATTCTATAAAAAGCAAACTAACCAGAGTCACCCGTAACACTTATACAGTGATCACTGGTGAAAGGGTTAACTAGGAGCAATCAGGGGGTTCAAATTTTTATTAGGTAATATATGGGGGTCCCTGGCGCTATATAAAAACCTGACGGGGAACCTAAATAACTAACTGGCTAACCAGCGTCACCAGTGACACTTATACAGTGATCATTGGTGAAAGGGTTAACTAGGCAATCAGGGGGTTAAAACCATTATTGTGTAGTATATGGGGGTACCTAGCGCTATAAAAACCTGGCGGTGAACCTAACAAAATAACTAGCTACCTAGCGACACTAGCGACACTAATGTAGCGATCAGAAAAATGATCGCTTAGTGACACTGGCAAAAGGGGGTAAAGGGTTAACTAGGGGCAATCAGGGGGTTAAAACCGATATTGGGTAGTATATCGGGGTACCTAGCGCTATAAAAACCTGGCGGTGAACCTAAAAAAATAACTAGCTACCTAGCGACACTAATGCAGCGATCGGAAAAATGATCGCTTAGTGACACTGGCAAAAGGGGGTGAAAGGGTTAACTCTAAAGGCAATCAGGGGGTTAAAACCATTATTGGGTAGTATATGGGGGTACCTAGCGCTATAAAAACCTGGCGGGGGAACCTAAAAAAATAACTAGCTACCTAGCGACACTAATGCAGCGATCAGAAAAATGATCGCTTAGTGACACTGGCAAAAGGGGGTGAAAGGGTTAACTAGGGGCAATAAGGGGGTTAAAACCGTTATTGGGTAGTATATCGGGGTACCTAGCGCTATAAAAACCTGGCGGTGAACCTAAAAAAATAACTAGCGACACTAATGCAGCGATCAGAAAAATGATCGCTTAGTGACACTGGCAAAAGGGGGTGAAAGGGTTAACTCTAAGGGCAATCAGGGGATTAAATCTTTATTGGGGGGTGGTAGGGGGCTACCCTGGACCTAACACTAACTGCCCTGACAGTTTTTACTTTTACAACTGACACTGAATGCAGTGATCAGTAAATAAATTATCACTGCAATCAGTGACACTGTGACTGGGGGGGGGGGGCGGGGGGACATCGGGGGGCGATCGGGGGGGGGTGATCGGGGGGGGGGGGGGGGTTTGTGTGCATATGTGTTAGTTAGTGTCAGTGTAGTGTTTGGTGCAGACTTACTGTGTCTTCTCCTCGTAGTCCGGTCAATAAGACTGCCCCGAGGAGAATGACATCACTTCCTCCCTGCCTATGTATACAATACACAGTGGGAGGAAGCTTCTCATTCACCAGGAGCGATCGAGAGGGGATGGCCAGAAACCAACGGCCATCCCCTAATCCCGGATTGCTCCTGAAGCGAACCGGACCGCGGCATCCAGCGGAGGGGGTCCGATCGGACCCCTCACCCGCTGGAAGCCAAGCACGTACATGTACGTGCTTGTGCCTGTACATGCCATTGCAATGACGTACATTGGCATGCAGCGGTCCTTAAGTGGTTAAACATCACATTCTATGTATTTCATGATTGCTAATGTCTTGCATTTCTTTCCTCATTCCCCAATTACCATCATGGCAATATGCTCTAATTCATATGCTCTGACCCTTTGTCCTCATGCAGATTTGCCTCACTAACTTCCCCACCGTGCTCTTCTTGGCCCCTAAAACTATAGTCTAGTCACTTAACAATGTCTTTTGGCAGCTCCATAGTATTGCTTTCCCCTAAACACCCCCTAAAATCTCTACAAATGTGATGCGTTTGCTTCAATTCATGCAAAGTGACCTTTTTTTTTTTTTGGAGTTGTGCCAAACTCATTAGTAACCCCTCTCTCCCCAACTGCTACCTCAGCTGATAGCAATCCTCTATCTGATGACTTGACCCAACCCAATACACACTCTAAATACCTTTTTCATGATCACATTGCCAAAAAATGTGGGTGTCTAATCTGCATGCAATGTTGATTTGTCAAATTACTAGTTTTAATTCTTGTGTCACTACACAGTGTCCTTCAATGCCACAGGAATGGCAGACTGTGGCCTCCCACTTTGCCAGTTTTATTATAGTTGTGCCTTTTTCACCAACAGTGCAAACCCAAGTTCAGAGCGAGATGAGGGGGCAGTCTCTTCTTCAGATAATCTTATTATGTTGTGGGTCTGCTACACACACACCTTGTTTTTGTAATTAATATATGTAGTGAATTATTGAACAAAATCATGCTCATTTTCAGCACCATGGCAGGAAAATGGCATGATTGTCCAAATTTACACAACACTGTGGGTGCTTTTTACTAAAGGCACATCCACTATGCACTACAAGTGCACTGCAACAGTACACCTAAAACTGCACTTGGAGTGCAAAGTGGAGTTGCCTTTATTAAATCGCACTCCTTATCAGCACAAACTCAAATTTGACTACAAATACATTTTATGCCCAATGAAAAAGGAAGCCACATATTGTTGAGAATTCAACTTTTTAATACTTTTTAATACAAGCACATTCATATGTGCGTTTATTAAAGGTTTTTACAACAAACCAAGAGATTTTGTGTATCCAAAACAGAGTTTAATCATATTTTTTTTTACTTGTTTTTTTTGTGTAAACAGGCATGTATCAAACCGTAAAATACAGAACACAGGAACTTACAAAGTTCAACTTGGAAAAGTGAAGACATATCAGACATGAGTATGTACAAACTGGGCTGATATTGCCTTCATCACATGGGGTGTGACCCCTGAAAAATCCAAATTTGGAAGATGCACACAGTGTGTCAACATGTGCTAACTCGTTTTTTAGTTTTCACACTCTCCCCAAAACATCAATGATGTTCTTCATTTTATTTTTAACATCATTGATGTTTTGTTGTACAATTTCCAAATCCCTATTGCACCCCATTATCTCCCCGATCAAGATCTGGGCACTTTCACTGGTAAAACGGGAATCTTCCTCCACATCACCTAGAAAACAAAGCAAACAAACACACCATGTAATCCAAATATGGTGATATACATTGATGAGCTTACTGGAAGCTGTGTTCTCCGACACTCACCTGTTGTGGTGACAATTTGTCCAACCTCCACGATCTCTCCTTCCTCCTCCTCCTCCTGCTCCTGCTTCTCTGTTTCTTCTTTTGGAAGTTGCCCTTCTTTGGGAGGGGTGTGGTCACTGGTGTCCTCATACTTGCCAAGCCTTCTCTCCCCTATGAGAATGTAAACAAAGATTAATTAGCACACAGAGGGCAGAAATAGGAATCTGAAACATTGCTTGGAAGTGTTGTACAATTGTGTTTTTGGGCTGAGTTACAAGGTGAGAACATTATTGGGGACACTTTGTTAAGCTGGAATACTTCCCTGCAGAACGATGTTTCATATGAACGAACAAAACCATGACCTTGAAAGTGGCCATTTTAAAATGCACAACATGAAATCAAAGCACATGGAGCATGTATGCAAGCAAGAATAATCATATGAACACACGACAACTACTTACTTTTTTTAAGAACACGCTTGATCCTTAGGTACTGCTCATGCTCCCTCAGTTTCAGGTCTGACCAGCATTTTCTCAGTTGATCCTTGGATCGGCGTACCCCAAAATTCTTCAGAAGACTCTTCACTAGGGATGAGCCTAACACCCCCGTTCGGTTCGCACCAGAACTTTCGAACGGACCCCAAATTCGTACGAACGTTAGAACCCCATTGAAGTCTATGGGACTCGAACGTTCGAAATTAAAAGTGCTAATTTTAACGGCTAATATGCAAGATACTGTCCTAAAAAGGGTTTGGGGACCTGGCTCCTGCCCCAGGGGACATGGGTCAATGCAAAAAAAAGTTTTAAAAACGGCTGTTTTGGCGGGAGCACTGATTTTAATGACGATTAAAGTGGAAAAAAAGTGAAATATTCCTTTAAATATGGTGCCTGGGGGGTGTCTGTAGTATGCCTGTGAAGTGCCACGTGTTTCCCATGTTTAGAACAGTCCCTGCACAAAATGACATTTAACGGAAATAACGTCATTTAAAGCTGCTTGCGGTTTTAATGTTATATCTGGTTCCTGCAATATGGTTGAAAATCATTGAGAAAAATGGCATGGGTAGCCCTCCCTGCCCATTACCAACCCCTTTGGGTCTTGTACGCATATTAAGGGGAACCCCGTACCCATATTAAAAAAAGGAAATGCGTGTGGCCCCCAGGCCCTATATACTCAGAACAGCAGTATACAGGCGGTGCAAACAAGACAGGGACTGTGTAGGTTTGTTGTGTTAAGTTGAATCTGTTTGTAATTTTCAACTGGTACATTTTTAAAGTGTAGCTCCAGTCAAAAAAAAATTTTTTAAGCTTTTTGGAAAACATAGGGAAGGGTTATCACCCCTGTATAATTTGTTTTGTCGTCCATCTTTTTTCATCTCACTTGCTGTTGTCTCCTTCCGTTTGCAAGTAGGAGATGTTTGTAAGTTGGATGTTTGAAAGTAGGGGCCTGCCCTATATGCTCTGCAGTAGGGATGAGCTTCGTGTTCGAGTCGAACGCATGTTCGACTCGAACATCGGTCGTTCGTGCGTTCGCCGAATTCCGAACGTTTGGGCCGTTCGCGGCAAAATTCGTGTGGCCCACAATGCACTGCGATGGCGCAATGCATTGCTGTCTCACGATTGGCCAAGCATGCACTGTGACCCCGCATGCTTGGCCAATCGCAGCGCCAGCAGCGAGGAGAGCAATGGTTGGACACAGGCATCCTGCCTGTGGCCAATCATAGCTCAGCCTGTGTAGTGCACGCCCCACACTATATAAAGCCGCCTTTCAGGCGGCCTCGTGTAGTGTTTGTTAGCATCTGAAGCAGTGGGTGATCTGTGTACCTTCAACACAGTTACACACCAATCGTTTTTGGCTGATTTACTATTTTGCTCTTGTGTAGTGGTTACTGTCTGTGCCCTGACCGCAGTATACACCACTATATTCACCTCACCTATATAGCTAGTGATCTAGCTTTAATAATAGAGCTTGCAGTCAGTAGTGTTAGTGCGTGCTGTCTGCGTGCTCTGTACCCAGTACATACCACTATATACACCTACATAGCTGTTCTCTATTTGAGCCCACTTGCCATCTGCAGGAGTTATTGGAAGTTGTGCTGTGCTTCCAGCACAGCACAGTATACATCTGTATATACCCCTTTAACTCTGCTGTTTTCTGGTTATTGTCTGCGTGCCCTGACCGCAGTATACACCGTGATATTCCCCTCACCTATATAGCTAGTGGTCCATCTTTAACAATAGAGCTTGCAGTCAGTAGTGTCACTCAGGAGATAGTGCGTGCTGTGTGCGTGCTCTGTACCCAGTACATACCGCTATTATCCACCTACATAGCTGTTCTCTATTTGGGCCCGATTGTCATCTGCGGGAGTTATTGGAAGTTGTGTGTGCCTCCAGCACAGCACAGTATACATCTGTATATACCCCTTTAACTCTGCTGTTTTCTGGTTATTGTCTGCGTGCCCTGACCGCAGTATACCCTGTGATATTCACCTCACCTATATAGCTAGTGGTCCATCTTTAACAATAGAGCTTGCAGTCAGTAGTGTCACTCAGGAGATAGTGCGTGCTGTGTGCGTGCTCTGTACCCAGTACATACCGCTATTATCCACCTACATAGCTGTTCTCTATTTGGGCCCGATCGTCATCTGCGGGAGTTATTGGAAGTTGTGTGTGCCTCCAGCACAGCACAGTATACATCTGTATATACCCCTTTAACTCTGCTGTTTTCTGGTTATTGTCTGCGTGCCCTGACCGCAGTATACACCGTGATATTCACCTCACCTATATAGCTAGTGGTCCATCTTTAACAATAGAGCTTGCAGTCAGTAGTGTCACTCAGGAGATAGTGCGTGCTGTGTGCGTGCTCTGTACCCAGTACATACCGCTATTATCCACCTACATAGCTGTTCTCTATTTGGGCCCGATTGTCATCTGCGGGAGTTATTGGAAGTTGTGTGTGCCTCCAGCACAGCACAGTATACATCTGTATATACCCCTTTAACTCTGCTGTTCTATAAAAAAAGGCATCTGCAGGAGTTAGTGGGTGTTGTGTGCCTCCAGCACAATATAAACTACCCAACCACTGTTTTACCCAACTCCCTTCAGGCCATTACCATGTCTGGAAGGCCAGCAAGGAGAGGCAGACAGGCGCAAGCCGATAAAAGAGGGCAAGCAGGCTCTGTGTCTAGAGACAACAGTGCTGGTCGTGGACGCGGTGCATTGTCATCAGCACGTGGCCATGGGACATGCTTGTCCTTCTTTTCTGCAGCTGGACATGTTGAACCGCAACATGCCAACGACTTGGTAGAGTGGATGACCAAGCCCTCTTCATCCTCCTCATCCTCTCTCACCCAGTCTCAGGGTAGTAGAAAAGCAGCTGCCAACACATCGTCGTCCCTCCTCTCAATGTCATCATCAGTGACTCCTTCCCTAGACCCACCACGTCCTCCTGAGGAGTCTCCTGAACTCTTTGAGCACAGTGTTGGGTACATGCTCCAGGAGGATGCCCAGTGTTTGGTGGGCTCTGATGATGACACTCAGCTAGAGGAAGGCAGTAGCGTGAGCGCAGAGAGAGAGGATGCTCAAGAAGCACAGCAATCTGGCAGTCATGTTCCACAAGCTGCAGCATACTGCCAGGTTTGCTACAGCGATGAAGAGGGAGGGGATGATGAGGGCACTGACTCCACGTGGGTGCCTGGAAGGAGGGAGGAGGAGGAGGAGGAGGAGGAGGAGGAGGAGGCACATGTCCAACGAGGCAGGATGCCCTCCGGGGGCCAGCTTAGGGGCAGCACACCGACGGAATCACACCGCAGAGCTCCGCCTGCGCAGAGCGCTTCCTCTGCGCGTTATTCTAAAAGTTCTTTGGTGTGGGCCTTTTTTGAGACGAGCGCATCAGATCGCACCGCTGCTATTTGCAACATATGTCTCAAGCGTATCTCACGTGGCCAAAACATCAGCCGCTTGGGCACCACATGCTTGACCAGACATATGTTGACCTGCCATGCAGCTCGTTGGCAAGCGTACCTGAAAGACCCACACCAAAGAACAAAGCGGACCTCTCCTTGCTCCTCATCAGCTGGCATCTCTAACCCCACTAGACCTTCAGTCCTCTCTGAAACCTGCTCTGAGAGGAATGAAGGTGTAGAATTAGGTGTGTCACAGCCAAGTGCTTCCGGGAACTCTGCTAGTGGTACATCCACATCCGATTATAGCAGGCAAATGTCCCTGCCCCAGCTGCTGGACTGGCGGAAGAAGTTTACTCCCAGCCATCCACATGCCCAGCGGTTGAATGCTAGCTTGGCTAAATTGCTAGCACTTCAACTACTGCCTTTTCAGTTGGTAGACTCGGCCCCCTTCCGTGAGTTTGTACAATGTGCGGTTCCTCAGTGGCAGGTCCCCAAACGCCACTTTTTCTCACGGAAGGCGATTCCGGCTCTCTACCGGCATGTGGAAGGCAATGTCCTTGCCTCGCTGGACAGGGCGGTCAGCGGTAAGGTGCATATTACCGCTGACTCATGGTCCAGCAGGCATGGACAGGGACGTTACCTGTCTTTCACGGCCCATTGGGTCACCCTTCTGGCTGCTGGGAAGGATGCAGGACAAGGTGCAGTAGTGTTGGAGGTTGTTCCGCCACCACGCCTCCAAAATGCTACTATTGGTTGTGACACACCTCTCTCCTCCACCCCCTCCTCTTCTTCTTCCTCCATGGCCTCTTCCAGTGCTCTGTCCTCAGAACCAGCGGTGCTCCGTAGGCGTTGCAGGGGCTACGCAAGTACGCAGGCAAAACGATGCCATGCCGTGCTTGCGCTGGTTTGTTTGGGGGACAGGAGCCACACTGGGGCGGATGTTTTGTCAGCTCTGCAGGGGCAGGCCGAGAGGTGGTTGACGCCACGCCAGCTTAAGCCAGGAATGGTGGTTTGCGACAATGGCACCAACCTCCTCTCCGCCCTCCGACAGGGACAACTGACCCATGTGCCCTGTGTAGCTCACGTCCTTAACCTGGTGGTGCAGCGGTTCTTGGGCAGGTACCCCGGCTTACAGGATGTCCTGAAACAGGCCAGGAGAGTCTGTGTGCATTTCCGCCGATCATTTAATGCCTGTGCTCGGCTGGCTGAGCTCCAAAAGGAGTTGAACCTGCCCAAGAACCGCCTTATATGTGACATGCCCACCAGATGGAACTCAACATTGGCCATGCTGCAGCGGCTGCACACGCAGCAGAGGGCCATCAATGAGTACCTGTGCGACTACGGCACCAGGACAGGGTCAGGGGAGCTTGTTTTTTTCTCACCACGCCAGTGGGGCATGATCAGGGATGCATGCACTGTCCTGTCACCGTTTGAGGAGGCCACAAGGATGGTGAGCAGTGACAGTGCATGCATCAGTGACACTGTACCTCTTGTCCACCTCTTGGAGCATACACTGCATGGAATAATGGACAGGGCACTTGAGGCAGAACAGAGGCAGGAAGAGGAGGACTTCCTTGCCTCTCAAGGCCCCCTTTATCCAGACAGTGTTCCTGCTGTGCCACCCATCACACAGGAAGAGGGTGAGGAGGAGGAAGAGGAGGAGGAGGATGATTGTGTCAGCATGGAGGTGGAGGCTGGCACTCAGCATCAGCATCAACAGCAGCAGTCTTATAGGGATGATTTACAGTCCCAAGAAACACGTGGACTTGTACGTGGCTGGGAGGAGGTAGCTGCGGATCATGTTGTCCTTAGTGACCCAGAGGACTCCGGACCGAATGCCTCAGCTAACCTACGCTGCATGGCCTCCCTGATCCTGCAAAGCCTGCGGAAGGATCCTCGTATTCTTCGGATCAAGGAGAGGGACCATTACTGGCTGGCCACTCTCCTTGATCCACGGTACAAGGGTAAGGTTGCCGACCTTATCTTGCCATCGCAGAGGGAGCAGAGGATGAGACATCTCCGGGAGGCCTTGCAGAAAGCTCTGTGCAACGCGTTCCCAGAGACTGGGAGGTCACAAACTCCTGGTCCTGGACAACGTGTTGCTGAGGCATCAGTCAGAAGGAGCGGTGGAGAAGGTGGCCGTCTGACTGATGCTTTCAGACAATTTTTTAGTCCGCAGCCCCAAGGTATGATTGGTTCCAGCACCCATCGCCAGCGTCTAATTTACATGGTGCAGGAATACCTAGGGGCAAGGTCAGACTTGGACACCTTTCCCACTGAAAATCCTCTGGCTTACTGGGTCTTGAGGATGGATCACTGGCCAGAGCTTGCACAGTATGCAATTGAGCTACTGGCCTGTCCTGCATCCAGCGTTCTTTCGGAACGCACCTTCAGTGCTGCTGGTGGCTTCGTTACCGATCACAGGGTGCGCCTGTCCACCGAATCAGTTGATCGACTGACCTTCATCAAGATGAATCAGTCTTGGATCACCCACAGCTACCAAGCACCTGAAGCTGATGTAACCGAATAATTTTTTTTGAATTACCACATCCCTTCAAGACTGCCTATGCTGATGCTGAGTGACTGTCCTGTTATGTTGATTGTCTATCCTTTTCCTCCTCCGCTGATATGTTGGAAGAACATTTTTGGTTCTGGGTGATGAAGCAGCCCAATTTTTCTGCCCCTGTTTAACAGGGGCGTTTAAGTACAATTTTTGATGCAATGCTTTGCAGCAGGGCTAATTCCTGCAATAAAACTAGAGTGTATGGCAGAGGTTGCAGTGTGATGGCACCAGTGCCTAAGGCCCAATTTTTCTGCCCCTGTTTAACAGGGGCGTTTAAGTACAATTTTTGATGCAATGCTTTGCAGCAGGGCTAATTCCTGCAATAAAACTAGAGTATATGGCAGAGGTTGCAGTGTGATGGCACCAGTGCCTAAGGCCCAATTTTTCTGCCCCTGTTTAACAGGGGTGTTTAAGTACAATTTTTGATGCAATGCTTTGCAGCAGGGCTAATTCCTGCAATAAAACTAGAGTATATGGCAGAGGTTGCAGTGTGATGGCACCAGTGCCTAAGGCCCAATTTTTCTGCCCCTGTTTAACAGGGGTGTTTAAGTACAATTTTTGATGCAATGCTTTGCAGCAGGGCTAATTCCTGCAATAAAACTAGAGTATATGGCAGAGGTTGCAGTGTGATGGCACCAGTGCCTAAGGCCCAATTTTTCTGCCCCTGTTTAACAGGGGCGTTTAAGTACAATTTTTGATGCAATGCTTTGCAGCAGGGCTAATTCCTGCAATAAAACTAGAGTGTATGGCAGAGGTTGCAGTGTGATGGCACCAGTGCCTAAGGCCCAATTTTTCTGCCCCTGTTTAACAGGGGCGTTTAAGTACAATTTTTGATGCAATGCTTTGCTGCAGGGCTAATTCCTGCAATAAAACTAGAGTATATGGCAGAGGTTGCAGTGTGATGGCACCAGTGCCTAAGGCCCAATTTTTCTGCCCCTGTTTAACAGGGGCGTTTAAGTACAATTTTTGATGCAATGCTTTGCAGCAGGGCTAATTCCTGCAATAAAACTAGAGTATATGGCAGAGGTTGCAGTGTGATGGCACCAGTGCCTAAGGCCCAATTTTTCTGCCCCTGTTTAACAGGGGCGTTTAAGTACAATTTTTGATGCAATGCTTTGCAGCAGGGCTAATTCCTGCAATAAAACTAGAGTATATGGCAGAGGTTGCAGTGTGATGGCACCAGTGCCTAAGGCCCAATTTTTCTGCCCCTGTTTAACAGGGACATGTAATTACAATTCTTGATATAATATTTCACAGAAGGGCCCCTTCCTGTGCCCACCCAGAGTAACGGTGAGGACTTATAGTGTTGTGGCACCAGCACCACAACCACCAAAGGTCAATTTTTCTACTACTGTTCAACAATGGCATGTAATTACAATTCTTGATATAATCGTTCACAGCAGGGCGCTCCAGCGCCCACCAAGAGTCACTTTGAGGGCTTACAATGTTGTTGCAAAACCAACACCTTGTTCCGCCATTTCTGCAGAGCATATAGGGCAGGCCCCTACTTTCAAACATCCAATTTACAAACATCTCCTACTTGCAAACGGAAGGAGACAACAGCAAGTGAGATGAAAAAAGATGGACGACAA
This sequence comes from Lithobates pipiens, assembly GCF_037356315.1. NCBI lineage: Eukaryota > Metazoa > Chordata > Amphibia > Anura > Ranidae > Lithobates > Lithobates pipiens. Next base: position 173,719,461 of record NW_027507791.1, on the reverse strand, counting down.
AACAAATTATACAGGGGTGATAACCCTTCCCTATGTTTTCCAAAAAGCTTAAAAATAGTTTTTTTGACTGGAGCTATACTTTAAAAATGTACCAGTTGAAAATTACAAACAGATTCAACTTAACACAACAAACCTACACAGTCCCTGTCTTGTTTGCACCGCCTGTATACTGCTGTTCTGAGTATATAGGGCCTGGGGGCCACACGCATTTCCTTTTTTTTAATATGGGTACGGGGTTCCCCTTAATATGCGTACGAAACCCAAAGGGGCTGGTAATGGGCAGGGAGGGCTACCCATGCCATTTTTCTGAATGATTTTCAACCATATTGCAGGAACCAGATATAACATTAAAACCGCAAGCAGTTTTAAATGGTGTTATTTCCGTTTAATGTCATTTTGTGCAGGGACTGTTCTAAACACGGGAAACACGTGGCACTTCACAGGCATACTACAGACACCCCCCAGGCACCATATTTAAAGGAATATTTCACTTTTTTTTTTCACTTTAATCGTCATTAAAATCAGTGCTCCCGCCAAAACGGTAGTTTTTAAAACTTTTTTTTGCAGTGACCCATGTCCCCTGAGGCAGGAGGCAGGTCGCCAAACCCTTTTTAGGACAGTATCTTGCATATTAGCCGTTAAAATTAGCACTTTCCAATTCGAACGTTCGAGTCCCATAGACTTCAATGGGGTTCTAACGTTCGTACCGAACGCGGGGGTCGTTCGCAAGTTCTGGTGCGAACCGAACCGGGGGGTGTTCGGCTCATCCCTACTCTGCAGAAATGGCGGAACAAGGTGTTGGTTTTGCCACAACATTGTAAGCCCTGAAAGTGACTCTTGGTGGGCGCTGGAGCACCCTGCTGTGAACGATTATATCAAGAATTGTAATTACATGCCATTGTTGAACAGTGGTAGAAAAATTGACCTTTGGTGGTTGTGGTGCTGGTGCCACAACACTATAAGTCCTCACAGTTACTCTGGGTGGGCACAGGAACGGGCCCTCCTGTGAAATATTATATCAAGAATTGTAATTACATGTCCCTGTTAAACAGGGGCAGAAAAATTGGGCCTTAGGCACTGGTGCTGGTGCCACGACACTGCAACCTCTCCCATATACTCTAGTTTTATTGCAGGAATTAGCCCTGCTGCAAAGCATTGCATCAAAAATTGTAATTAAACGCCCCTGTTAAACAGGGTCAGAAAAATTGGGCTGATGGCACTGGTGCTGGTGCCACGACACTGCAACATCTCCCATATACTCTAGTTTTATTGCAGGAATTAGCTCTGCTGCAAAGCATTGCATCAAAAATTGTACTTAAACGCCCCTGTTAAACAGGGGAAGAAAAATTGGGCTGATGGCATCACCCAGAAACAGAAATGTTCTTCCAACATATCACCGGAGGAGGAAGAGGATAGACAATCAACATAACAGGACAGTCACTCAGCATCAGCATAGGCAGTCTTGAAGGGATGTGATATTTCCAAAAAAATTATTCGGTTACATCAGCTTCAGGTGCTTGGTAGCTGTGGGTGATCCAAGACTGATTCATCTTGATGAAGGTCAGTCGATCAACTGATTCGGTAGACAGCCGCACCCTGTGATCGGTAACAAAGCCACCAGCAGCACTGAAGGTGCGTTCCGAAAGAACGCTGGATGCAGGACAGGCCAGTAGCTCAATTGCATACTGTGCAAGCTCTGGCCAGTGATCCATCCTCAAGACCCAGTAAGCCAGAGGATTTTCGGTGGGAAAGGTGTCCAAGTCTGACCTTGCCCCTAGGTATTCCTGCACCATGTAAATCAGACGCTGGCGATGGTTGCTGGAATCGATCATACCTTGGGGCTTTGGGCAAAAAATTGTCTGAACACATCGGTCAGACGGCCACCTTCTCCACCGCTCCTTCTAACCAATGCCTCAGCAACACGTTGTCCAGGACCCAGAGTTTGTAACCTCCCAGTCTCTGGGAATACGTTGCACAGACCTTTTTGCAAGGCCTCCCGGAGATGTCTCATCCTCTGCGATGGCAAGATAAGGTCGGCAACCTTACCCTTGTACCGTGGATCAAGGAGAGTGGCCAGCCAGTAATGGTCCCTCTCCTTGATCCGAAAAATACGAGGATCCTTCCGCAGGCTTTGCAGGATCAGGGAGGCCATGCAGCGTAGGTTAGCTGAGGCATTCAGTCCGGAGTCCTCTGGGTCACTAAGGACAACATGATCCGCAGCTACCTCCTCCCAGCCACGTACAAGTCCACGTGTTTCTTGGGACTGTAAATCATCCCTACAAGACTGCTGCTGCTGATGCTGAGTGCCAGCCTCCACCTCCATGCTGACACAATCATCCTCCTCCTCCTCTTCCTCCTCCTCATCATCCTCTTCCTGTGTGATGGGTGGCACAGCAGGAACACTGTCTGGATAAAGGGGGCCTTGAGAGGCAAGGAAGTCCTCCTCTTCCTGCCTCTGTTCTGCCTCAAGTGCCCTGTCCATTATTCCACGCAGCGTATGCTCCAAGATGTGGACAAGAGGTACAGTGTCACTGATGCATGCACTGTCACTTCTCACCATCCTTGTGGCCTCCTCAAATGGTGACAGGACAGTGCATGCATCCCTGATCATGCCCCACTGGCGTGGTGAGAAAAATCCGAACTCCCCTGACCCTGTCCTGGTGCCGTAGTCGCAAAGGTACTCATTGATGGCCCTCTGCTGCGTGTGCAGCCGCTGCAGCATGGCCAACGTTGAGTTCCACCCGGTGGGCATGTCACATATAAGGCGGTTCTTGGGCAGGTTCAACTCCTTTTGGAGCTCAGCCAGCCGAGCACAGGCATTAAATGATCGGCGGAAATGCACACAGACTTTCCTGGCCTGCTTCAGGACATCCTGTAAGCCGGGGTACCTGCCCAAGAACTGCTGCACCACCAGGTTAAGGACGTGAGCTACACAGGGCACATGGGTCAGTTGTCCCTGTCGGAGGGCGGAGAGGAGGTTGGTGCCATTGTCGCAAACCACCATTCCTGGCTTAAGCTGGCGTGGCGTCAACCAAGTCTCGGCCTGCCCCTGCAGAGCTGACAAAACATCCGCCCCAGTGTGGCTCCTGTCCCCCAAACAAACCAGCGCGGCATGGCATCGTTTTGCCAGCGTACTTGCGTAGCCCCTGGAACGCCTACGGAGCACCGCTGGTTCTGAGGACAGAGCACTGGAAGAGGCCATGAAGGAAGAAGAAGAGGAGGGGGTGGAGGAGAGAGGTGTGTCACAACCAATAGTAGCATTTTGGAGGCGTGGTGGCGGAACAACCTCCAACACTACTGCACCTTGTCCTGCATCCTTCCCAGCTGCCAGAAGAGTGACCCAATGGGCCGTGAAAGACAGGTAACGTCCCTGTCCATGCCTGCTGGACCACGAGTCAGCGGTAATATGCACCTTACCGCTGACCGCCCTGTCCAGCGAGGCAAGGACATTGCCTTCCACATGCCGGTAGAGAGCCGGAATTGCCTTCCGTGAGAAAAAGTGGCGTTTGGGGACCTGCCACTGAGGAACCGCACATTGTACAAACTCACGGAAGGGGGCAGAGTCTACCAACTGAAAAGGCAGCAGTTGAAGTGCTAGCAATTTAGCCAAGCTAGCATTTAACCGCTGGGCATGTGGATGGCTGGGAGTGAACTTCTTTCGCCGGTCCAGCAGCTGGGGCAGGGACATTTGCCTGCTATAATCGGACGTGGGTGTACTGCTAGCAGAGTGCCCGGAAACACTTGGCTGTGACACACCTAATTCTACACCTTCATTCCTCTCAGAGCAGGTTTCAGAGAGGACTGAAGGTCTAGTGGGGTTGGAGATGCCAGCTGATGAGGAGCAAGGAGAGGGCCGCTTTGTTCTTTGGTGTGGGTCTTTGAGGTACGCTTGCCAACGAGCTGCATGGCAGGTCAACATATGTCTGGTCAAGCATGTGGTGCCCAAGCGGCTGATGTTTTGGCCACGCGAGATACGCTTGAGACATATGTTGCAAATAGCAGCGGTGCAATCTGATGCACTCGTCTCAAAAAAGGCCCACACCAAAGAACTTTTAGCATAACGTGCAGAGGCAGCGCCCTGCACAGGCGGAGCTCTGCGGTGTTATTCAGTCAGTGTGCTGCCCCTAAGCTGGCCCCCGGAGGGCATCCTGCCTCGTTGGACATGTGCCTCCTCCTCTCTCCTACCAGGCACCCACATGGAGTCAGTGCCCTCATCATCCCCTCCCTCTTCATCGCTGTAGCAAACCTGGCAGTATGCTGCAGCTTGTGGAACATGACTGCCAGATTGCTGTCCTTCTTGAGCATCCCCTCTCTCTGCATTCACGCTACTGCCTTCCTCTAGCTGAGTGTCATCATCAGAGGCTACAAAACACTGGGCATCCTCCTGGAGCATGTACCCAACACTGTGCTCAAAGAGTTCAGGAGACTCCTCAGGAGGACGTGGTGGGTCTAGGGAAGGAGTCACTGATGATGACATTGAGAGGAAGGAAGACGATGCGTTGGCAGCTGCTTTGCTAGTACCCTGAGACTGGGTGAGAGAGGATGAGGAGGATGAAAAGGGCTTGGTCATCCACTCTACCAAGTCATTGGCATGTTGCGGCTCAACATGTCCAGCTGCCGAAAAGAAGGACAAGCCTGTCCCATGGCCACGTGCTGATGACAATGCACCGCGTCCATGACCAGCACTGTTGTCTCTAGACACAGAGCCTGCTTGCCCTCTTTTATCGGCTCACGCCTGTCTGCCTCTCCTTGCTGGCCTTCCAGACATGGTAATGGCCTGAAGGGAGTTGGGTAAAAAAGCAGTTGGGTAGTGTATATTGTGCTAGAGGCACACAACACCCACTAGCTCCTGCAGATGCCTTTATTATAGAACACCAGAGATAAAGGGGTATATACAGATGTATACTGTGCTGTGCTAAAGGCACACACAACTTCCAATAACTCCTGCAGATGGCAAGTGGGCTCAAATAGAGAACAGCTATGTAGGTAGATATAGCGGTATGTACTGGGTACAGAGCACGCAGACAGCACGCACTAGCTCCTAACACTACTGACTGCAAGCTCTATTATAAAAGATAGATCACTAGCTATATAGGTGAGGTGAATATAGCGGTGTATACTGCGGTCAGGGCACGCAGACAACAACCACTACACAACAGCAAGATCGAAAATCGTCCGAAAACGATCGGTGTGTACTGTGTTGAAGGTACACAGAACACCCACTAACTCCTGCAGATGCCTTTATTATAGAACACCAGAGATAAAGGGGTATATACAGATGTATACTGTGCTGTGCTGGAGGCACACACAACTTCCAATAACTCCTGCAGATGGCAAGTGGTCTCAAATAGAGAAGAGCTATGTAGGTGGATATAGCGGTATGTACTGGGTACAGAGCATGCAGACAGCACGCACTATCTCCTAACACTACTGACTGCAAGCTCTATTATAAAAGATAGATCACTAGCTATATAGGTGAGGTGAATATAGCGGTGTATACTGCGGTCAGGGCACGCAGACAACAACCACTACACAACAGCAAGATCGAAAATCGGCCGAAAGCGATCGGTGTGTACTGTGTTGAAGGTACACAGAACCCCCACTGCTTCAGACGCCAACACACTACACAAGGCCGATGCGCTGGCGGCCTTATATAGTGTGGGGCGTGCACTACACAGCCTGAGCTATGATTGGCCACAGGCATCCTGCCTGTGGCCAATCATGGCTCTCCACGCTGCTGGCGCTGCGATTGGCCAAGCATGCGGGGTCACAGTGCATGCTTGGCCAATCATGAGCCAGCAATGCACTGCGCCATCGCAGTGCATTGTGGGCCGTGAGCGCCACACGAATTTGGCACGAACGGACCAAAATGTTCGGACTTCGCCGAATGGACGAACAGCCGATGTTCGAGTCGAACGTATGTTCGACTCGAACACGAAGCTCATCCCTACTCTTCACAACTTTATTCATGATCTTGGCCTTTCTGATATTTGGGTTTGGGTAAGGTCCATACTTCCCATCATAGTCGGTCCTGTTCAATATGTCGACCATCTCCAACATCTCTCCAAAAGGCATATTTGAGGCCTTAAATCTTGTCTTCCTGGATCGGGACGTTTCAGGCTCCGGGCTTTCCTCACCCTCCTCCTCGTTAGTGGAACTATTAGTGCGCACCTGCGTTCTCTCCGCCATGTGCTCTCCCCACTGCGCGGAAAGCGAAGGGGCGGGGAATAGTCTGGAAAGAACATCAAGGGCGGGGGGAGTTTCATGCATGCACACTGTATATAAAACGCAACACATGTGTATCGTCCGTACGATCTGGGAGGAGAGTGTGAGTCACGGATGCGGCGAACGTGGAAACGAAGGTAACATTTTTAACTTGGTGCTTCACTAGACTAGACTGCTTGTATCTAGGCCGATGTTGGGACAAGATTAGGGATTTTAATTGCATTATTAGTATTTGAGGGTTTGTCTTGTGTTGTGTCTTGCAGACAAAATGGATCCATTCAACAATGCCAACTTCATGGGGCTATTCATAGAACTGTACATGGAGATGCCCTGCCTGTGGCAGTTCCACAACAAGTTTTATAATGACAGATCAAAGAGGAACGCAGCACTGGAGAAACTGCTTGCTTTGTTGCAGATCATGGTCCCCACGGCAGACATGGCCTATCTGAATCACAAAATTGTGGCCATGAAGCTTACATATTTCAGGGAGAGAAAGAAGCACCTGGAGTCCTTGAGAGCAGGAGATACAGATGCTGTTTATTACCCCAGGATGGGGCATCCTTCACCCCCAGCTGAGGCTTCTGATGTCCAACCTGGGCCTTTCAGGCAGCACCATGTGGTGGGGCCCAGCTTGAGACAGGTATTGCATTATTGAACATATTTCTTGTGTTACATTTAATGATGTTAACTAGATGTTCTTATTGATCAGTAAGTTGAGATTTCTCCAAGTGGTTTACATCTCAATAGACAGTAGTGACCAAAAATGATTGGGACGGGAAAGAAAAATGCAGGTGTCAGAATGATAGTCTGTTCTATTTGGTAACATTCAATTAGCAAAAGCCAGGAGCACAAAATGGTGTGATTGATGATCAAAAAACTAAAACTATGTCCCCTTTTCATACACAGGAAGACCTCAGTCGGGGGGAGGCTGTGGCAAGTGGCAGCCAGGAGGTCCACCAACGCCTTCCTTCTCCTGCCCCAGCTACAGAAGCTAAGCCACAGCCTGGAAGGATGGCTGGTGGGAAGTCCCAAAGGAAGACCAGAGAGTGATGGCCTGGGATGAGTCTGGGGTGTCAGAAGATGCAGCCTCTTGAAGATCCACATCCTGGGGACAGAAATGGCATCTGAATTTCCTGCTCTCTAGGACTTCGGGACCAGACTTCTCTCCCTGAGATATCTACTCCTAAGGCCACAAATTTTTTAATATCTCATTTAGTCATGTCTGCCCTGGTGGCCAAAGGCTGCACCAAAGTTAAGAAGTTTCTCCAGTGCTGCGTTCCTAGTTTTATTTTCTATTAAACAAAATATTTTTTTTTTCTTTGATGAAATACTTGTGTAATGTGTTTTCCTTCAAAAAGTACAGTTTGTTTGTGAGCAGGCAGGTACATTTCCAAAATACAAAGTGAACTAAATAACAAGGGGTACCAACACTAAACAACCTCCTGTAGATTAAAAACGAAAACGAAAATATAAAAAATACAATAATGTTGTTGTTGTAAGTTTACACACAAAAAAAATAATAAAAAAAAATAAGGAGAAATGAGCAAAGTGTCTTTAAAAGGAGATTTTTAGGGAATACCCCCCAAAAACATCCAAAAAATAAAAAACAAAATCAAACATTGTGTAGATGTGACGCAAACTGTATTGCTGAAATGGTTAAAAAAGGGTAATGAAATCCGTTCGGGAGAAGTGTGTGTGACTATGAGCATCAAAAGAAGTTCGTTCTTGCAGCATTGTTAACCACTTTCAGACCGGACCATTTTGCTGGTCAAAGACCAGACCACTTTTTGCGATTCGGCACTGCGTCGCTTTAACTGACAATTGCGCGGTCGTGCGACGTGGCTCCCAAACAAAATTGATGTCTTTTTTTTCCCACAAATAGAGCTTTCTTTTGGTGGTATTTGATCACCCCTGCGGTTTTTATTTTTTGCGCTATAAACAAAAATAGAGCGACAATTTTGAAAAAAACGCATTATTTTTTTACTTTTTGTTATAATAAATATCCCCCAAAAATATATAAAAAAACATTTTTTTCCCTCAGTTTTGGCCGATATGTATTCTTCTACATATGTTTGGTAAAAAAAATCGCAATAAGCGATTATTGATTGGTTTGTGCAAAAGTTATAGCGTTTACAAAATAGGGATAGTTTTATAGCATTTTTATTATTATTTTTTTTTACTAGTAATGGCGGCGATCAGCGATTTTTATTGTGACTGCGACATTGTGGGGGACCCATCGGACATTTTTTACACATTTTTGGGACCATTGTCATTTATACAGTAATCACTGCTATATAAATGCAGTGATTCCTGTGTAAATGGCACTGGCAGTGAAGGGGTTAACCAGGGGGTGGCAGTGTAGGGGTTAAGTGTTCCTAGGGATGTGTTACTAACTGTGGGGGGGGTTGGGCTTTCATTTAGTGAACACTGATCTCTGCTCCAATCACATGGAGCAGAGATCAGCGTCACTAGTTGCTAGGCAGAATGGAGAAATGTTGTTTACAACGGCACTTCTCCATTCGGCCGCTCCGTGAGACGATCGCGGGGATGCCCGCGGCGATCGAGTCCGCGGGTCCCGTGACCGGACTCACGGGGGTCCCGACCAGCGTGGGAGCATGCCACCGGCGGCGCGCTCCCGATGGCAGGGCGGCAAATTTAAAGGGACGTACATGTACGCCCATTTGCCTGCCCGTGCCATTCTGTCGACGTACATCGTTGTGCGCTGGTCGGCAAGTGGTTAAAGAACAAGAGAATGCGCTTGATGAATGAATTTTTAACATTGCAGCGTGACGAATGTGCTATATCGCTTACGAGCAGTAGTTTTACCTGAACGAGCGCTTCCGTGTCGGAATTTGAATGTGAGCATGCGTGGCACTTGGTCCGATCAAAATGCTATACACATGATCGGATTAGGTCCGACCAGCCCAGTTGGTCGGGAAATATTTCCAACATGTTTGAAAATTGGGTCCGACGGAGATTCGGACGGAATCAGTCCGATGCATACCACACACAGTCGGATTATCTGACGACATGGTCCGATAAGACACATTCCGACGTATTCTCCGACCGTGTGTACGTGGCAGAATACTGACATGTAAGAAACAGGTGGACTAGCATTTCCAACTTCAATACTTTTTTGACCATAGGCTTGAAACAAGTATGAAGATTTTCAGTTATGACTTCTCTTACTGTGTCTCTACTTGTGACTGAAAGTATTAAAAAGGAAAGTCAATGAAATTTCAGAAAATGATCGAGTAGCCCAAAGAATTCTCTCAGGAAATGTGTGTTACGCTATAGGGTCAAATGTTTGTGAACAAATTACCATTACACCTCCAAAAAATTGCTTTCAGGTGATTCCAGTGAAAGGTATTGTCGATGCTACCATAAACTTTGACATTTTGTACAATTGTGCACTTTCAGTCTTCTGGCAACAGCTTAGGAAGGGTCCTTTTCTGTTTCACAGAAATTATATAAAAAGAGCTCCTGCGCTACTAAGGAAAATTTAGAATACCTAAATAGGTGCTGCGAGCACCGTATGAGTCAAACAAAGCTCAAATAGTGAACAAAAAGGTATATATATTGGTGTTGCGCTCCTATTATATTGGTATTAATAAAAACTATAATAAAATTAAAATTAATTTTAGACCCAAAAAAAGGTATCCAGCATGAAGTGAATTGTGCTACTACATAATGTGCTAATAAATAAACATATGTCTAAAAACAACACAATATTCACAGTGACCGTGTAAAAAATCAAAAAATAAAAGATAGTGAAATCAATAATCAAACAAATACATGGAGGTATCAATACTAATAAAAAGTTAATAAAAACTGTAAATGAAGATGTGAGGCACACTCATATAAAAAGAGTCTGTGTCCAATCGGTCCTGTGGTTTAGTGCTGCAGGAGGGAGGTGGAGCTACACAAGATGGCGCCACACACCAGCTGAACGCCGCGGCCAAAGGCGCACCTCCCCGGCGAGCTGAAAGCATGCTGTGCTAATTACTGACATTGCCTATGCCTATGCCTATGCCTATGCTTAGCTACTGAAGTAAGCAACGAACGTGTGGAGCCCAAATACCCTGCTGTCGGTGGAGCCAGACATAGAGACCTACGTACCCCTCATGGTAAGAAGCTTAGAGCTTGCCAGACGCGGAGGAGCGGAGGAGAAGGAGTGAGGGAGATTAGCGGACGGAGGTCCGCTCCAGGAGCTCCAGACCCAGGACGTGACTTATTGACTACGGAGGCGTTTGCTCGCTGAGACTTCCCCCTAGTGAGAGAGCGGAGTGTGAAGGATTCCGAGACATCCAGAGGGAGAGGACGCTGATGCGGTTGACGGTGAGAGGGTTCTTGAGGGGGTAGGGAAGAGAGAGCGGCTGTATTCCTGTGGCTGTGTAGACGGACAGACTGATAGATCGAAATTACTCTCCCCCCTGCCTCCCCCATGTCCCGCGGATTGCTTCGAGAGGTTTGCTGCATTGGATTATTCCTCTGAGAATTGCCTTGGGTCTATGGTGGATATAGAAATCAGTTCATGCCTAGGTCCATATAACTAGTCCCTCTAAGTATTAAGTTGGATGAAAGATCCACGGCCTGACTGATGCACTGGGGCTAAGTGAGAGGTGAATTCGATCGGATGGTAGAAGCGGCGTGGATTCCCCCAAACAAAACACTTACCTCAGCAGACTGATTGAAGGTTCTGGGTGATATGATACTTTGAGAGAACACGATAGAGCTTTGGGGGAACCTGAAATAAGGACACTATATGAATTACAAAAAATAATAATGCTATTAAGTCAACTACAAACAGAGAAAGTGTGACCCAGGAGGAGTTATTGGACAGGCTCTTGTATCCCCCCCCCCCTTTTTTTTTTTTTTCTCGGTTATTTTACTCTGGATATTGAGTTGAATAGATATTAAGATGTATGTGCTAGAATCCCTTTTCTCTCTCTTTGTTACAGCTGAAGTTAAAAGCTAATGGACACTGCTTCTCCGTTTGTGTAGAGATCAAGAGACTAAGATTAGACTAGACTAGTGCATACATCTGTAAACCAACATAATACCCTACCTTTTTTCCCCTTTTTCCTTATTGTCACTGTATTATTACCTGTATCCCCCCCCCCCTTTTTTTTTCTTCGGGGGTAATAAAAAGGATATAGGGTCTGGACTAAAAAATGTTTTGGTAGGGAAGGAAGGGGAAAAAAAAAAAAAAAGTAGACAAACTAAGAAATAATTAGTACCCCCCTCCCCCCCCCCCCCCCATCCCTGCTGTCGGGAGTACTCCATCTCCCTTTCCTTCCCCTAAAAAAAAAAAAAAAACTCTTTTTTTTTTTTTTTTTATACTTGAGCAATTTTTTTGCACTCTATGCACCTTTTTTGCAATTTTGCACTCTCTGCACTCTATTCTTTTTTACACTTTAGTATTTTTGTATGTTTTGCATTTTTTGTAAAAAAAAATTTTTTTCATTTTTTTTTTTTTTGCACTCGTTGCTTTAACTGCACTTATTTATTTATTCTCCCTTTTTTCTTTTTTTTTTTTTTTTTTTTTTTAAGCACCTTTTTACTGAGGAACTCGTTTCCTGCATTTTTTGCATTTTTTGGCAAATTCACTACCTCTAGCACTTTTTGCACCTTGTGCATCTTTTTTGCACTTTTTGCACCTTTTGCATCTATTTTAAAAAAAGAAGAAGAAAGGAAGGAAAATCCTCCCTTTTTTATTTATTTATTTATTTTATTTTATTTAAGAGTGAGGATACACAATATATATAAAATATAGTTTTGGAAAAATTATATAAAAACTGAATAATACTGTGAATGTATTGTAATTGAAAACGGATTTGTATACAAATATATTGGGGGAAGTGGAGAGGGAAGGGGAAAAGAAGTGAAATAAATAAGGAAAGAGTGTGCTCCCCAGGAGGAGTTATAACTTGGGGGTGACTAGGTTGGTAATAGAATTAAATAATATTAACGCTTACTTACGTAAATTTGAAATATTAAATCGAAGGGGAAGGGGGGAAGGGGGGGAAGAAAGGATAATGGTAAGGAGGGGAGCCAAAGCGGGACAAACAGAAAGCAGGAAAGGGAACTCTATAAAAACTTATATGGCCCAGGGCAGAGTAGATCAGAGGGAGGAAAGGGAGGCTGAAAGGGGAGAAGGAACATCACCCTTCCGTGAAGAACAGATAAATAAAAAATGTAATATAGAGGAAGGTACAACTCCACAGAAAAGCTGAACAAAACAAAAAGAATCAGGAAAGATGTGGGAACTATAAAAAGAAGGAATCAACCCCCAATCACTCCCCACTAAACAGGATATGGCAGAAATGATGTCACATCTGGAAGGGATGATTAAGGGAGAGTTAAAGGCAACCCGTGCAGATATCCAAAACTTACTAAAAAGGGTAGAAGACTCGGAAATACAATTAGAAGAGCATAAAAAAGCTATTTCGGAACTACAAAAAAGGGCGGATATGGACTGGATAGAAATGAGAAATATCAGATATAAATTAGAAGACCAGGAAAACAGGAACAGGCGTAATAATTTAAGAATCCGTGGCTTACCAGAATCCGTGAAAAGCACTGAGTTGGAGACTGTGCTTCGAGAAGTCTTTAATAAAATAATGAAAAAAGAAATAACATCTCATATAGCTTTTGATAGAATACACAGAATTCAAACAAAAGAGAAGCCAAGACCCGAGACGGAGAGAGATGTGATTGTGAGGTTCACTCAATACGAAACAAAACAACAAATTCAGCAAGATGCAAGAAGCTCTGAAACTATTAAATATGAAGGAGCTACGTTGCTTTTCTTTTCTGACCTCTCACAAGAGACACTGAGCCGGAGAAGGGCACTGAAACCCCTAATAAATCAACTACAAGAGAAGAAGATCACTTATAGATGGGGCTTCCCCGCATGTCTGATAGCTAAAAACCAAGGGATATCAGCCATTTTAAGATTCCCAGAGGACCTGAAAGAATTTTGCAATAAACTGAATATACCATGTGTTAATCTAGAAAACTGGGAGAAAAAACCCCTAGACTGGACGAAATTAAGAGAACAACCCTGGAATAGAGTGTAGGGCCTCTATTCCTCTTTTTCCTCTCCCTTTCTCCTTCGCTGGATTAGGGGAGAGGAGAGGGGGGTGGAAGAGGCAAATAGTGGGGTAAATAAATAATAACAGGTTAATGGGAAGGAATAGGGGAAGAATAGTAAAAAGGAAGGAAAGGGGAAGAGAAAGGAAAGGGGAGGGGAAGAAGGGGAGAGGGGGAAGAGAAGGAAAAAGAGGAGAAAGAAAAGGGAAAGAAAAGGAAAAAATAAAGAAAGGTTCTAGGCAAGGATGACTTTGAGTAGGCTCGCATGGGGGGGAAGTATGCGCCAGGGGCGGGGCGGTGCCCGCGTGCCCCCCCGAGACCACCCCCAAGGAGGGGTGAGGCTCGGGGGCTCACGCGGGCACTTATACTCCCTCAAGGAAGGTCCAACCAGGGCTGGGGTCTAGTAAATAGGCACTAGCCTGGAGGACGATAACATTGATATTCAATGTGTAAAGGGTGGGGGGGTGGGAAGGGAGGGAGGAAAATATTGGGGGGGGAGAATATGTTGTTGTTTCACATTTATCAATGAAGGGTATACCGACTGGATCGATCTAGGTAAAAAATATACGTTTATTTTTGTTTTTGACTTCATGATGGAATGTTTATGGTGGGCTATAACCAATCTCCATGAAAGATGGCCCCGTTGAAGATTGTTACATATAATGTTAGAGGGTTAAATAGTCCCAATAAGAGATATCAGATTTTGCAGGAGTTGAAAAAATGGTCATCAAATATTGCTTTCCTACAGGAAACTCATCTTAAATGGTCCCATAATAGTGGTCTGAAGTCTAAAAATTATCCAACTTGGCTTCACGGATATTCCTCTAGCAAAAGGGCAAGAGGAATTGCTATTGGGTTTGACAGAAATACCCCCTTTACTTTAAAGGCTATGGAATCGGATTCTGAAGGGAGATATCTATTTATCAAAGGCTTGATTTTTAATAAAATGTATACGTTGGCTTGTATCTACTGCCCTAATTATCTCCCCTGTCCCTTCTTGGGGAAAGTGTTGAATAAATTAGAATGTTTTAAGGAAGGGGGGGTGATTATGGCACGGGACTTTAACTTTGTATTTGATCCAACCCTGGATGCCCAACCCCCATCCCTACGCTCAGAAGGTAAATACCTAAAGATAATTAAACAAAAATTACATCGACAGCAACTAGTGGAGGTGTGGAGAATTGCGCATCCAGGGGGAAAGGATTTTACATATTATTCCCAGGTACATCACTCTTACTCAAGAATCGATTATATCCTCTTGGACCATCAGCTTTTGGAGGGGTTAAAGAAAGTAGAAGTAAAATCAATAACTCTCTCCGATCATGCCCCAGTTATGGCTGTTTTGGACCTGGAGGATATACCGATTAGGCAAAGAGTATGGAGGTTGGATGAATCCCTCTTGCATGACCATAAAATATTTGAAGCTTTGGAAAGAGATATGAACTTATTTTTTAAAGAAAATAATGTAGAAAATATTGCACCAACGGTGTTGTGGGAGACCCATAAGGTATATATGAGAGGGAGATTGATAGCAGAAGCAGCTAAGAGGAGGAAAATAAGGTCAACGCAAAAATCACTAATCTTACAGGAAATCCAGGAGTTGGAACAGTTACATAAAGGGTTAAATGACCATAAAATAATGGACGAACTTATGGGAAAAAGGGAGGCACTGAGAGATATATTGGAACAGGAAACCAGGCAGGCCTTTTTAAAGTCCGCTAAAAGACAATATGAATTTGGTAATAAACCGGGGAGAATCCTGGCAGGGGTAATTAAACCTAGAAGAAATTTTAATTATATTGCAAAAATTAAAGATAAGAAGGGAGTAATGAAATATGCAACAAGAGATATTAGTAACACCTTCTCAGAATACTACCAACTACTGTATAAGGTAAATGGTAACCAGGACCCCAAGGATAAACAAAAGAGAAGGGAAAAAATTGAACAATATCTCCGGAAGATAGATCTACCGAGGATAGCAGAGGAGGATGCTGGTATGCTCGATAGGGATATCTCTAAGGAGGAAATAGAGAGAGCAATTAAGGATAGTAAGAATGGGAAGAGCCCAGGGCCCGATGGATACACGTCATTATACTTTAAAAAGTTTTTGGGACCTTTAACACCTTATTTTCATCAGTACATGAACTCAATTGGGGAAGGAAGGGAGATACGGAAGGAAGCTTTGGGGGCCTTTATAACTATATTAGCAAAGGAAGGGAAAGATCCAACATTATGCTCTAGCTTTAGACCTATTTCTCTGATTAATGAGGATGTAAAAATGTATGCAAGGATTTTAGCCGAGAGGCTGAAACAACATATGCCAGATTGTATAGAAGGAGATCAGGCAGGTTTTGTACCTGGAAGGGAGGCGAGGGATAATATACTGAGGACAACCCTCTTAATGCAGGAAGTTAAGAAGAAGAAGAAGCAGTCTTCCCTTTTCCTATCGGTCGATGCGGAAAAGGCATTTGATAGGTTAGAATGGGAATACATGCTGCAGACACTATATAAATTTGGTTTAGGCCCAAGAATGCTGCGGTGGATAGAGGCCTTATACTCTAACCCTACAGCTCAGATTCAGGTGAATGGGACCCTATCAAACTCTTTTGGGCTTTATAATGGCACACGTCAGGGATGCCCACTATCTCCCTTACTTTTTGTATTCTCTTTAGAACCTCTCTTGGTTTCTATAAGAGCGAACCAAGGTATTGAGGGAATAAAAGTATCAGAGAATGAGCATAAGATATCTGCATTTGCAGATGATATTATGCTCTATATAACGAACCCCAAACTGTCCCTTCCTAGGATTCTGCAGGAGCTGGAGGAATACGGGAATGTTTCGAACTTTAAGATCAATAGAGAGAAAACTGAGATATTAAATGTCTATTCTCCCCCAGAGGAGAGAAGAGAACTTAGAGCTCTTTTGCCCTTTGTGTGGAAAGAGAGGGGCCTGAAATACTTAGGAATATACTTATCGACATCAGTTACAGATTTGTATCAAGATAATTATCTCCCTCTTTTAAATAAAAGTAAACAAGATCTTAAAGGTTACCCTGCACACAGACTGTCATGGTTTGGCAGGATAAACGTAATTAAAATGATGATTCTGCCAAAGGCTCTATATATCTTTCAGAGCCTCCCGATAAATATCCCAGGGGCCTATTTTAAAATTATTAAATCCCTGATTCAGAAATTTATATGGAACAAAAGAGGAAGTCGCGTCTCTTATAAGGTAATGAATAGGCCTAAGGATAAGGGAGGGGTATCTCTCCCAGATTTTCAAAAATATCATTCAGCAGCGGTAATGAGGAGGATTTTGGATTGGGTTTACAACGCTCCATATAAAAAGTGGGTATCACTGGAAGATAATATGAGTAATGTTGCCCTGAGTCAGACCATTTGGATTCCAATGAAGTTTAGGGGTCTCTCTAGAAGAATATCCCCGATTACAATGGAAACATTAAGAACATGGGATGGGGTACTCAAAGGTACAGAAGGACAAAATAACAATAGCCCTCTAATGCCCCTGTCAGGAAATAACTATTTTCCTCCGGGGAAAGAAAACAAAATGTTCCAGAAGTGGACGCATAGGGACATATTAAGGTTAAGGGATGTGCTAAAAGTAAATAGCTTATGCTCATTAGAGGAGATACGAGAGAAATATGGAAGAACACCATGGGATGGATGGAGATACAGACAACTCCAACATTTTGTTGAGTCCCTTCCAAAACCTCTCCGCTCTGGTGACAATTTAAACCCTTGGGAGAAATTGATTGACCGAGGAGGAGTGGGCAGACAGGGGATCTCTAAGATATATAGGACCTTAATATCTTTAATGGAGGATGAGGCGATACCTGCTTTTGGGAGGTGGGAAGGGGAATTGAATCAATCAATCCCAGAAAAACTGAAAGGGAAAGTTATAGACTATACCCACTCCACTTCAATAGATACGAAGATCCAAGAAATGAACTATAAATTATTGGTTAGATGGTATTATGTTCCATCGAAAATGCATAAGATTAACAAAGACTTATCACCCCTCTGTTGGAGAGAGTGTGGGAGGGAGGGAACCCACGCCCATATATGGTGGCAATGCAGTGCAATCCAGTTATATTGGGAAAAAGTGGTGGGTTTAATTAAAGAGATCGATGGGAAGGAAATAGAACTGGATCCCTGGAAATGTTTGTTTCACGCGGCCGAGGGCCCTAGGGAAAAATATAGAAGAGCATTAACTCCATTTTTGCTAAATGCAGCGAAAGTACTGATCCAGAGATACTGGAAAGTAAAGGAAACACCAGGGATAAGAGATTGGTTTAGGGAAATAGATAGATTGAGGATTATGGAAGAACTAATATACCTTCAACGGGGAGCCGAAATTAGATTCCAGGCGACTTGGAGGAACTGGATGGAATTTAGAAAATCCTCAATATATCTTGGAATTATGGGGGACGGAGAGGGCGTCTAGGGGAGGGAGGTAGGATGCATATACTTCATAACCCCTTATAAATTTTTTTTTTTTTTTTATAAAGGAGGGAAGAGGAGAGGGGGGAGGAAGGAAGAGAAAGGGAAAAGATCCCTTTCCCCCTTTTTTTTTTTTTTTTTGTGTGGGGGAGGAGATGGGGGGACCCCTTGTTCTGGGGTCCTTTAGGGGGTTTGTCTGGGGTTTTTTTGTTGTGTTGGTGTGTTTTTTGTCTCTTTTCCCTTATTATTTATTATAATTTTTTTTTTTATTATTTTTTTTTTTTTTTGTAGAAGGGAGTGGGGATGGAAGGAGAGGAATCCCCACCTTACACAAATCACAAATTGGAATTAAGAAAAAGCGTCACGTGGGAGGGGTAACAAATATGGGTAAGATAAAATCACAAAAGGATAATTTTAAACACATGAGGAGAGGAGGAGGGGGTGTTTTTTTTTTTTTTTTTTTTTTTCCCTCTCTCTCTTCTTCTTCTTCTTCCCTCTTGGGATATTTAAGATCGATCCGGTCGGGCACCCAATGTGTACTTTTTTTTTTTTACTGTCTGTTTTTATGTGAATGTTGAAAATACTGAAATAACATGAATGTTAACCAAAGTGATTTTTAAAAGTATGTATAAGGAATATTTTGTACTGTTCTTTTTGTAAATGTGGAAAACGAAATAAACAATATTTAAAAACACAAAAAGAGTCTGTGGCACACAAAAATAATAAAGAGAACAAGATCCAAAGTGCTACTATAGTGAAAGTTTTCATATAGTAAAAGGTCTTCAAAGCAGCAGTGAAACCGGTGATGAATCACAAGCAGGTGGCAAATGGTGTTCAAAAACACTGGTGATTCTTTGGTGTCTACAGAATCCGTAACAAAAACACTGGTGATTCTTTGGTGTCCACAGAACCCGTACAAAAATACTGGTGATTCTTTGGTGTCCACAGAACCTGTACAAAAACACTGGTGATTCTTTGGTGTCCACAGAACCAGTACAAAAACACTGATGATTCTTTGGTGTCCACAGAACCCGTACAAAAACACTGGTGATTCTTTGGTGTCCACAGAACCAGTACAAAAACACTGGTGATTCTTTGGTGTCCACAGAACCCATACAAAAACACTGGTGATTCTTTGGTGTCCACAGAACCCGTACAAAAACACTGGTGATTCTTCGGTGTCCACAGAACCCGTACAAAAACACTGGTGATTCTTTGGTGTCTACAGAATCCGTAACAAAACACTGGTGATTCTTTGGAGTCTACAGAATCCGTAACAAAAACACTGGTGATTCTTTGGAGTCTACAGAATCAGTAACAAAAACACTGGTGATTCTTTGGTGTCCACAGAACCCGTGGACACCAAATGTTTCAATTTGGCAGTGTCCCTGACTGTACACTGAAATAGTTTGGAATGGAAACTCAAGTGAACAAACAGGACATACCTCAACCCTACTGGACACCCTTGGGATGAATTGGAACACTAAGGCCGCGTACACACGCGCGGACTGTTCGCCCAACTTTGTCCGCTGAACAGTGTTTGGGCGGACAGTCCGCTCGTGTGTGGGCTTTCAGCGGACAGTTTCAGCGGACAGTTTGACGAACAAGGTTTTACGGAATTTCCGAAAAACTGTCCGCTGAAACCTTGTTTCAGCGAACAGTCCGCTCGTGTGTAGGCTTGTTCGTCAAACTAAGTTCCGCGCATGCTCAGAAAGGATTTACACGCCGAAAGTTATAATGCAGTGTATAGGACGTCGTATTTTTCGTCCCGTCGTACGTGCCGTTCACGTCATCGCGCACGGTTTCAGCAAACTGTTCGTCCGTCGTGTGTGGCCATGTCCGTCCATGCTAATTTTGAGCGGACTGTTTGCCGAAACTGTTTGACGGACAAAGTTGGGCGAACAGTCCGCACGTGTGTACGCGGCCTAATTGTAAGCCAGATCTTTTTGTCCAACATCAGTACTTGATCTGCCACAGACCCACTCCAAAATCTTGTGAAATGGCTTCTCATGAAAGAGGAGGCTGTTATAGCTGCAAAGGGGGCAACTCCATATTAGTACCTGTGGTTTTAGAATGGAGTGTCCCCCAAGCTCATATACAGTAGGTTTGACAATCAAGTGTTTAATGGCAGACTGACAGTTGTCGTGCAATACTGTACATACTGAATGAAATTATTCGCCAGGTAGAAGTCATGGCAATCAAGATACTTAGCATAGGTTTTAGGGACACAGCCTTTGTATATTGTTGGAGTCATGCCACAATTTTTATGCTATACATTTACTTTGTGATTTTAATCCTTCTAGAAGTGAGTGAAAGTGGACAACCTTTACATGTTTACATTAAACCATCCCTAACATGTCACAATATACAGCAACAGTATTATATGTATGTAGCACTAACCCCTGAAGCAGCTGCTGGTTTTATTCGGGCTTACCGTTACCTCTTCTGCTTGCCTCTTCATCATAGGGGGGTCCCATGGAAAGTAGCCAAAATGAAGATGTATAAGACACATGGTCCTTTTTTGAAGATTTATTTAGGGATAACATCAAAGAAAGACACAAGGCACAGTCCTTCAACAGAGGGTTAGAGGATAAGGGGGAGTTCAGGCACCTGGTAATTGCGGGTTAGAGGTATCAATCAGATCCAGAGGACAAACAGCTCCACAGACTGGATCCAGCAGTAACCGGATAGGCCCCTCTCACTTGACCTAGCAGCCGATGATATGCCAAACAAAGTCTCTGCCACAGACTTGTTAAATGAACTTAGTGGTTCTTGAAAGTAGATGCGCAACAAAGTCTCTGCTACAGACTTGTTAATTAAACTTAGAGATTCTTGAGAGTTTTTAGGAAGAACTACCATACAGTACCAGATTCTTTCAGCCGACCCAGCGATACTGTAAGGATATTGATCCGAGATGCATCCTTAAACTGAGCTTCTAGGCTCCTCCAGAGACACCAGCCTTGCGCTCGGTCCTTCACTGGAAAAGTCCTCCCCTGGATCCTTATAAAGAAAAAAAAAGAAAAAAAATGTAGGTGGGATTTTAAATGACCACCAACACCAAACAGCAATTGGCAGCATATACAAACTTTATTAATAATTACAACGGAAATACAGAATAATGCCAAAAGGGCACATGAATAGACAATGTCTCAATGGCGTGTTTACAAATAAACAAATACATAGATCAGTACGACAAACCAATGAATAAATATTAAAAATATTCTTCATATATCACCCACACCCCTTTTATAGCGGATTAGGAATGGGACCACCTCACCAAATCTCTTTGACCCATTGTTAGCCCCTCTTTACACTCCCCTGGATCCTTCAGCTCTCCTTGGCTTCTCTCTGCAGGCAAGAAAGCACAGGACCACCCCTGGATCAGTAGGCCCCAAGACATTCCTGGGCCTACACTCTCAGTTGCAGAGCCTCAGGCCAGCAGGCCCCGAGGCGCAGGACCATGCGTCACACACCCCAGGCCAGAAGGGGCCCTGGGGTTGGGATCACAGACCCCAGAAAGCAAAATGGACAAAGCCCTAAAAAAATTGAGTTGGTACCTTAAATACCCTCTCCCAGAATGTGCAGCAGGGAAACCACACCCACTGAACCATTTCTGAGCAAGAGGCGGTATTCAATACATCCAGCCTGCTTCTGTTCCACACCCACTGATGGTGACAGCGTCACCTTCGGTCAGGTGGGAATCAGTGCAACCCAGCTGAACTGGTAAAGAAACTAGAACTTTAGAGAAATTAATCTGAGCCAAACTACAGCTTCAGATAATTAAATAAAAATAAAAAACAATAGCGTCTGCTCATCAGAAGCAGGGCACTACATGTAAAAAAAAACCTTTGCCTTTTTCACTAAAAAAAGGAGTCCCAAGTTTCCAGTCCACTGACTTTAACTTGTCATCAATCAGCTGAAGGTTGGAAGAATCATCTGCCCAGTCTATTCTCCTGCATTATTCAGACTGCACATTTGTAGCAGATCACAAGGTAAGAGACTGAAGCAGAGGTGTATTTGTGTCCAACATGTGTGAAGAGAAGTACTATTTACCTGGAAGTGTTTTATCTTAACACGTTTACACTACATGCACGCATGTAACATGAACAAATGTTGGTTGAACTGGATAGACTTGTGTCTTTTTTTAACCAGATTACCTATGTAACATAGTAATGGTGTGAAATTACATTAAAATGCTAAAGATTATATGATACTTATGACTTTAAACTTTGACTATAATATTAGATATGAAATACATCTCCAAAGAAATCCAATAACGAAACCAACATGTACTTCCCTACCGGGCCATACTAAAATGACGTCCTCTACTTTTTTGGGGGATATCTGAATGATGCCTGTAGCTACAAGCATCATTCAGATAGCATTCTTTCCGGCCAGCGATTCTGTGCAAGATAAGAATGATCATAGCGCCAGTTCCACCACTTGATTGTTCTTATAGGCGACGGGAGTGCCATCGGGGGCCCGGAGAAAGAATAACCCGCTGGCACATGACGAGCATAGAGATTTCCGGTGACCAGATGGTCACCAGTCATTTCTATGACAGTCGGGGGCCTGGGCGCGACGTTATGACGTCACTCCCAGACCCCACATTGTAAACAAAGCAGCAATCACGGCTATCAGCATGATATGGGAGAATTTTTTTTCCGATCTCATGCTTTACAGCCTGGAGGAGATATGGGGGGTCTTACTTGCTTTACAAAGGATGTTTAAATTAATTGTAATAGGAAATAAAAGTAATCAAAAAAAATTAAATGTAAAGAAAAGTGTAAAAAAAAAATAAAAATAAAAAATAATATATATTTTTTTAAATGCCCCTGTCCCCGGTAGCTCGTGCTCAGAAGCGAACACTCACATAAGCCCCATCCACATATGTAAATGCCATTCAAACCACACATGCGAGATATCGACCTCTTCTGTAACTCTAAACTGGTAACCTGTAAAATTTTTCAAAGCGTTGCATATGGAGATTTTTAGGTACCGAAGTTTGGCTCCATTCCATAAGTGTGCGTAATTTTAAAGCCTGACATGTTAGGTATCTATTTCCTCGGTGTAACATCATCACAGTATACAAATTGGGCTAACTTTAATGTTTTGTTATTTTTTAATTCGTGAAACCGTTTTTTTTTCCTAAAAAAAGGTGTTTGAAAAATGGTTGCGCAAATACCGTGTGAGAAAAAAAGTTGCAATGACCACCATTTTATTTCCTAGGGTGTCTGCTAAAAATATATTTATATATACATATATATATGTTTGGGGGGTTCTGAGTAATTTTCTAGCAAAAAAATTGTGATTTTTACATGTAGGAGAGAAGTGCCAGAATAGGCCCGGTATCTAAGTGGTTAATTGAACTGGGATCTTCCAGGTTGATTTCCCAAAGCATGGAGTATTCCTCCAATAGAAAGAATGGGACTTTGGTATATAGTTCTACCCTATGCTACGAATCAACCTCAACCATCATAAAGGTTCTGAAGGTATAATGTTGGAAGACGATACAAGACTCAGTCAGGGTGAAATAAGGACCTCAACAAACTAGTTCTTCAAAGTACAAGGTAATAGAACAACTTGCTCGCTGCAAGACAATATAATCCTAATTCATACAAAGGCTGTCTCTGCAACAGTGTTAAATTTGACATCAAATTTCAATTTAGTTTTAGTTAGAATCTTTTGATTAAAAGGCCATTTTATTTTTAGTCGTATTTTAGTCTACTAAAATCTCCAGTACATTTTTGTCAATGAATTGACTATTTACTATTGACTATTTAAGCATTTCTTTAGAATTGCCAAACTCATTATATACTCCTGGAGTAAAAATCGAATAACATGTTATCATTTATGGTATTAAGATTTGAATATGCACTACAGACACAGATTTAGCTGTTGCATTATATAACATCTTTTTAACCACTTAAGCCCCGGAACAATTGTCAGCCTAAGGACCAGAGATCTTTTTACAATTTCGCACTGCACTGCTTTAACTGGTAATTGCGCGGTCATGCAATGTTGTACCCAAATGAAATTTGTGTCCTTTTCTTCCCACAAATAGAGCTTTCTTTTGATGTTATTTGATTGCCTCTGCGATTTTTTTTTTTTTGCGATATAAATGGGAAAAGACTGAAAATTTTGAGAAAAAGAGATATTTTCTACTTTTTGTCTTAAGAAAAATCGAATAAACTCAATTTTAGTCATGCATTTAGGCCAAAATGTATTCAGCCACATGTTTTTAGTAAAAAAAAAAAAAAATGTCAATAAGCATATATTTATTGGTTTGTGCAAAAGTTATAGCGTCTACAAACTAGAGTACATTTTCTGGAAATTACACAGCTTTTAATTTATGACTGCCTATCTCAGTTCTTGAGATGCTAAAATGGCTGAGCAGTACAACCCCCCCCCCCCCAAATGACCCAATTTTGGAAAGTAGACACCCCAAGGAAATTGCTGAGAGGCATGTTGAGCCCATTGAATATTTTTTTTTTGTCCCAAGGGATTGAAAATAATGACAAAAATAAATAAATAAATAAAATGTTTACAAAAATTTGTCACTGAATGATATATTGCTCACACATGCCATGGTTATATGTGGAATTGCACCCCAAAATACATTTTGCTGCTTCTCCTGAGTACGGGGATACCACATGTGTGGGACTTTTTGGGAGCCTAGCCGCGTACAGGACTCCGAAATCCAAGCACCGCCTTCAAGATTTCTAAGGGCATTAATTTTTTATTTCACCCCTCACTACCTATCACAGTTTTGAAGGCCATAAAATGCCAACATAGCACAAAACTCCCCCATATGACCCCATTTTGGAAAGTAGACACCCCAAATTATATGTTTGAGAGTCATGCTGAGTATTTTACAGCTCTCATTTTTTTTGAAAATGAAGAAAGTAAAGAAAAACATTTTTTTTATTTTTTTTTTCAAATTTCAAAACTTTGTGACAAAAAGCGAGATCTGCAAAATACTCACCATACCTCTCAGCAAATAGCTTGGGGTGTCTACTTTCCAAAATGGGGTCATTTGGGAGGGGGTTTGTGCTATGTGGGCATTCCATGGCCTCTGGAACTGTGATTGGCAGTGAGGAGTGAAATAAAAAATTTAAACCCTTAGGCCGCGTACACACGGGCGGACTGTATGGCCTACTTAGTCCGTCGAAACACATTTCAGCGGACAGTCCGCTCGTGTGTGGGCTTCAGCGGACTTTTTCAGCGTGCAGTCTGGCGTACTAAGTATTTCGGATTTTTCGAAATTCTGTCCGTCATACTTTGGTTTCAGCGGACAATCCGCTCGTCAGTAGGCTAGTTCGACGGACTAAGAATGGCGCATGCTCAGAAGGGATTTACACGGCGGAAGGGTGCATTGCTGTGTATTGGACTTACTATTTCTAGTCCCGTCGTACGTGCTGTACACGTCATCGCGCAAGCTTTCGACGGACTGTTTGTGCATCCGTGTGTGGTCAAGTCCATTCATTCGAAAGTATGACGGACTGTCCTTCGGATTGTATGACGGACTAAGTAGGCCATACAGTCCGCCCGTGTGTACGCGGCCTTAGAAAGCATGAAGGCGGTGCTTGGTTTTTGGGGTCCCGTACGCAGTTGGCTCCCAAAAAGTCCAACACATGTGGTATCCCCATACTCAGGAGAAGCAACAGAATGTATTTAGGGGTGTAATACTACATATGCCCATGTCATGATTGAGCAATATATCATTTAGTGACAACTTTGTGCATAAAATAAAATAAAATTATTTTTCCCACGTGTGTCAAAATATAAAATATTCCATGGACTCGACATGCCTCTCAGCAAATAGCTTAGGGTGTCTACTTTCCAAAATGGGGTAATTTGGGGGGAGGTTTGAACTGTCCTGGCATTTTATGCACAACATTTAGAAGCTTATAGTCACACATCATCCACTCTTCTAACCACTTGAAGACAAAGCCCTTTCTGACACTTTTTGTTTACATTTTTTTCAAGAAAATTACGTTGAAGCCCCAAACATTATATATTTTTTTTAAAGCAAAGGCCCTATAGATTAAAATGGTGGGTATCACATTTTTTTTTCCACACAGTATTTGCGCAGCGATTTTTCAAACGCGTTTTTTTGTGAAAAAATAAACTTTTTTTTATTTTAATGCATTAAAACACACTATATTGCCCAAATTGTTGACGAAATAAAAAATATGATCTTAGGCCGAGTACATGGATACCAAACATGACATGCTTTAAAATTGCGTACAAACGCGCAGTGGCGACAAACTACATACATTTTTAAAAGCCTTTAAAAGCCTTTACAGGTTACCACATTAGATTTACAGAGGAGGTCTACTGCTAAAATTACTGCCCTCGATCTGAACTTCAGGGTGATACCTCACAAGCATGGTGCAATTGCTGTTTACATATGACGCCAGACCAACGCTTGTGTTCGCCTTTGCACAAGAGCAGAAGGGACAGGGGTGCTTTTTTTTTCCTTTTTTTATTTTTTTTTTAAACAGTTCCTTCCATTTTTATTTTTTTTAGCATTTTATTGTTATCTTAGGGAATGTAAATATGCCCTATGATAGCAATAGGTAGTTTACAAAAAAAATGGGGTCTATTAGACCCTAGATCTTTCATCTGCCCTCAAAGCATCTGACCACACCATTCGGTGTGATAAAATGCTTTCCCAATTTCCCAATGGCGCTGTTTATATCTGGGAGGGGGGGGGCATAACCTCCCACTGCTTGTTAAAGCTGTCTAGAGGCTAATTAGCCGCTAGGATTGCTTTTACATGAAAGCTGATCACTGGCTGAAAAGAATGATACCAAGATGATACCTAAACCCGCAGGCATCATTCTGGTATAACCATTCAAAGTCCAGCAACATACCAGTACGTTGCTGGTCCTTGTTGGACATATATTGTAATCTTTTTTTTCATGCAGCCTGTTGGCTGAATAAAAAAAAGATTGATTGTGGGTATGCCCACCATTAGAATACCTCCTTTCATCCACCCACTTCTAATGATGGGCATACATGCACCATTTATATATGCCGAAGCATGGGGGCATCCTCCAGCAAAAAAGTTATGCCGCATACACACGGTCGAACTTTTCTACGGGCAAGCCCTCCGTCGAAATTTCAACCGTATGTACGCGGCATTAGGAGCAAAATTGCTCCTCCGCCCTTGCTGCCCCTATGCTTTGGCATATATGCTCTTTTTTTTTTTTTTAACTGTAGTGGTGAAATCACCTCCTACAGCGTTGGAGTCACGGCTTTATGTATCGTGGGAGCAAACGCTGTTGATGTCAAGATAAATAAATCCGCGCTGCAACTGAATGGCGTACCTGCTAATCAAATTATGGTTAACATTAAAACAAAGTAACATTACAGTATAACAGTAAAACCTCACCATACCATACCTGCAAAGCAAATGCCAAAAAAAAACAGTAAAAAATAAAACATTTTTTAACACAACATGTGCCTAAAATATATATATGCCGAAGCATGGGGGCATCCTCCCGCAAAAAAGTTATCCTGCGTACACACGGTCAAACTTTTCCACGGGCAAGCCCTCCGTCGGAATTTCGACCGTATGTACACGGCATTAGGAGCAAAATCGCTCCTCCTCCCCTGCTGCCCCCATGCTTCGGCATATATGCTCTTTTTTTTTTTAACTGTGGTGGTGAAACTGGAGTCACGGCTTTATGTATCGTGGGAGCAAACGCTATTGCTGTCAAGATAAATAAATCCGCGCTGCAGCTGAATGGCGCACCTGAAAACAAAAAAAAAATGGTTAACAATAAAACACAGTAAACAGTAAAGTATAAAAAAATTACATACCTGGAAAGCAAGCATGATAAAACATAATAAAATATTGCAGAATAGAATACAGTAAAAAAGAGCAACAATAGAGAGAGAAGAGAGAGAGAGAGAACAATAAAACGACAACTATTTATGGTTTTTATATTTTATATATATTTTTTTTCTTTTACTTTTTTTTTTTTCTTTTTTTTTTACACTTTTTTTTTTTTTGAACTGTAACAACTGTAACGGTTCGGGTCTCTCAAAATGCGATGGCATCTTGGGACACCCTGTGTTAGTGTGTCCTAGCCTGTGAAATGCTGTACCCTACGCTAAAACTTCACTAGTGTGTGGTAGCGTTCAAAACATTCACCAATGCGAAGACCAGGATTGCCAGGACAGTGTGGACAATAACAACGGGTGTCACGCCTATATCCGCGCTTGGTACAGACACGACATCTTCTTTGGGGGGTTCGTTGGGTAGGGGTACTCTCGAGGACATACGGAAAATGCCTCTCATGCAGCCGGCTTACTGCATTTGGTTGGGAATGGTGAGGTGCAGAACCGTCTGGATACAGAAGGTCTGTGACAATCTCTTTCTGGAAAAAATGAAAGGATAAAGTCCCGCCTGAAGCTCTGTATAGCACATGAGCGTTCAGCAAAGCCAATTGAAATAAGTAAACAGACACTTTTTTGTATCAGCGTCTGGCCTTACGGGCAACTAGATACGGCGCCAACAACTGGTCATTGAGGTCCACCCCTCCCATATTTTTGTTATATTCGTGGACACAGATGGGTTTCTCCACAACACCAGTCGCCATAGGAATTTGGACCGTCGTGTCTGCATGAAGGGAGGTAAGAACAAAAACATTCTTATTATCCCTCTACTTCATAGCGAGCAAGTTATTACACAGCAAGCAGGCTCTCTCCCCCAGCCTAAGACAGGAATCTACAAGCCCCTGGGGAAAGCCCCAGCGATTAGGTCGCACGGTGCCACATGCTCCAATCTGATGACCAAACAAATGACTAAACAGTGGCACGCCCGTGTAATAATTGTCCACGTACAAGTGGTACCCCTTTCCGAATAAGGGTGACTCCAAGTTCCACATTATCTTGCCAGCGCTTCCTATGTAGTCGGGGCAGTTCTCCGGCTCTACGTAACTATCTTTTCCCTCATAAACTGTAAAGCTCTATGTATAGACTGTTGCCCTGTCACAGAACTTATAGAGCTTGACCCCGTATCTGGAACGCTTGTTGGGAATGTACTGTTTAAATGACAAGCGGCCAGAAAATTTAATCAGGGACTCATCAACGCAGACAACTTGATGGGGAATAAACAAGGCTGCAAAACGTTGGTTGAAGTGGTTTATGAGGGGCCGAATTTTGTAGAGCCGATCGTATTCAGGGTCTCCATGAGGACGACAAAGTTCATTGTCATTGAAGTGCATGAACCGCAAGATCTGCTCATATAGTTTCCTGGACATGGAGTTAGAGAACACAGGCATATGGTCAGTCGGATGCGTGGACCAATATGCCCGCAACGTCATGAATTTATGTGTGCCCATGTTGAGGGAAAGGCCCAGAAAGGTTTTAAATTCGGAAACTGTAACTGGTTTCCAATCTCTGGCAAGGGAAGGCAACTGGGGATTAGCGGCGATGTGTTTGGTCTGCAATAGATCTATAGAGATCTTCCGTGAAATACAGTGAATAAAAATCAAGTGGCGCTAGTACTGGCTCTCTGCTCCATACGAGGGACCTGCGGTTTTTGCACCTCAACAACATCAGAAGATCGGGGTCCGGTACACCTGACCTTAGCAGGGACCTCACCTTTGTCGTCAGAGCCATCTGTCATGGAGCCGCTGTCCTCTACAGGATCGTATTCTGAGCCTGAATCTGACAGATAAGTGACTTCCTCTTCACTATCTGTCATGCTCAGAAACGTGTAGGCCTCTTCACTAGTGTACCTTCGCTTTGCCATTTTGGGCTCTAAATTTAGTGGTACAACTAGTGAGACTCACAGGTAAAAAAGCACCTAGGCTGTCAGCAACTGTATAAAATGCTACCAAAAAAAACTGTTAGCGATCGCAGGGATCAAGCATGACTTTGCGAATGCTGCAGTTGGGTGGGCTGGTCGGAGGGGCAAAATGCAGGTGCTAGCAGGTATCTGGACTGATCCTGCTAACAATGCGTTTTTTTTGGAACCCTAAACTGCTGGGGACACTAGTATAGATCTGATCAGATCAGATATTGATCTGTTAAGATACTATACCAATAAGGGAGGTGTATGCTTTGCGCGTGGGTGTCAGCGGTACTGGCACTAACCTAGCGCTGCCTGGGGCGACCCTAAAACCTAATTGATATCACCCGCCGGGTGATCAGGGGGTTAAACATTTATTGGGTAATAAATGGTGGGTGACCTGATGCTATAAAAGGCGAAATAACTAACCAGCGTCACCTGTAACACTTATATGTGATCACTGGTGAAAGGGTTATTATTAGATAATATATGGGGGTACCTGACACTATATAAAAACCTGACAGGGAACCTAAATAACTAAATAACTAATTGGCTAACCAGCGTCACCAGTGACACTTATACGGTGATCACTGGTGAAAGGGTTAACTCTAGGGGCAATCAGGGGGTTAAAACCTTTATTAGGTTGTATATGGGGGTACCTAACACTATAAAAACCTGGCGGTGAACCTAAAAAATAACTAGCTACCTAGCGGCACCAGTGACACTAATGCAGCGATCAGAAAAACTATTGCTTAGTGACACTGGCAAAAGGGGGTGAAAGGGTTAATTGGGGGCAATCAAGGGGTTAAACCTTTATTAGGGGGGTAGGGGGCTACCCTGGACCTAAAGGGGCCTAACACTAACTGCCCTGACACTTTTTACAGTCACAACTGACACTGAATGCAGTGATCAGTAAGTAAATGATCACTGCAATCAGTGACACTGTGACTGGGGGGGGGGGGGGGTGCAGGGGGTGATTTGTGTGCCTATGTGTACCTACGCATCAGTGTACTGTTGGTGCACTTACTTGGATGTCTTCTCTCTTTGCCGTCTGGTCAAAAAGACCACCACGAGGAGAGTGAAATCATTTCCTCCTGCCTGTGTTTACACTTACAAAGGCAACGGAAGCTTCTCATTTGCCAGGAGCGATCGCGAGGGGATGGCCAGAAACCAACGCCCATCCCCTCATCCTGAATCGCTCCTGAAGCGAAACAGACTGCCGCAGCCAGCGGGAGGGGGTCCGATCGGACCCCCTACCCGCTGGGAGGCAGGCACGTACGGGTACATGCTTGTGCCTGTCCGTGCCATTGTTAACCTAAGTGGTTAAATAAACAGAATACAGAAGGCTCAGATTACATCAGAGGGGGAGGTGCAGATGGAGGGGTGAGTCAGAACTTCTCTATATAGAAGACTCAGATTACAGTAGAGGGGGAGGTGCAGAGGGAGGGGTGAGTCAGAACTTCTCTATACAGAGGACTCCGATTACAGCAGAGGGAGCAGTGCAGAGAGAAGGGGGTGTAAACACTTTTGTAGACAGAGGAGCTCTGTTGTGCAAAATATGAGCTTCGCCTAAAAGTAAATAACTCCGCAGCGGAAGCGCCACAACACAGGTGTCTTTAACCCCTTCTTCAGCCACTAGTAGCCGAAAAGCACCACTTTAACAGTGCTAAAGCTCTGCTAAAACGAGCAGCGCTTTAGCTCTAACACATGGGCAGCCCCAGTGTGAAAGGGGTCTTACAGCTGTTTTGTATAATCCGTGAAAAAGTGCTTGCATAAAGCCAAGTAACACAGACACAGAGGCTGGTCTCACATTGGGAGGTCATCTTAAAAGTCCTACTGAACTAGGGCAGGTCCCGTTTATTTATAGGGCTGAACAAGGACAACAAAGAGAGATGGTGGCTTCACAATCAGCCAGACACTTGTATACCTTCAAGAAGCACCAGACACTTGTATACATTCAAATAGATATCAGATAGTGTGCAGAGCAATGTTTGCAGTTTCCCACCAAGACAATGTATCTCACATTTTGCCGGGTGAAAACACTGTGAACATTGCTCTGATCAGGACTATGTGCATATTCCCACCATTTACTATTGGCATGAACCGTACTCCACAAGGCTCAGCGAGCCATGCTTTGTATGGTTATACTATTGTTCCCATGTACATAGATCTGTTTGCTGGGAGTGCTGATACAGTCACACCATCAAGTGGCCAGACTCTTAGTGAGGCATAAATGAACATCCCTTAATACGGCAAACTGATCTCTGCATCCATGGGAAGGTTTCCACAACCAAAAGTCTTTCCCAGGTGTCTGTATATGCGGACACGATCGCATGAGTGCATGGCAGCAAAACTGACACTGGGAGACATATAACAATTTCCATTAATATTACCACAACAGTTCCTCCTCTTTGTCATATGCTTTCATGTGTCACTTGACGTATCTTGTTCTTACACCTGGAAATAAATCAACCTTTACAGTCCATATGAGTCCATAAAAAGAAAAATACAGCTTGACTTGTAGACTCTGTTCTTCAGGAGGGATGACTCAAAGGGAAGACATGAAGACTGGTCAGTCTGGGATCCTCTGCATCTTGTATGTGGGTTGGAATTTGGGACATCTTATCTCAGTGAGGAAGATGTGGTCATCTGTTTGGGCTCTGTCAACTTTGCCGATCATGTAAAAAAATGAAGGACTCCTTCTCTGAGCTTGTAGCTTTGGTTCCCGCTCAGCCAGGCCAGCAGATGTCCCAGGCACTGGATACAGAACCCAATCTTCCTGGTCCTTCTACAGCCAGTACTCCTATGCCTCCGTCAGGCCGACCAGTAAGAGATTCCCCACCTGAGGACTTTTCAGAGGACTCTTTAGAGGAGTCAGAGTCTTCTGGCTTCAGTCATTCTCTGGTGAAACCATTCATCCAGGCAGTCAGATCTGCGATAGCCTGGGAGGACGCAGAATAACCTCCCCAGGAATCGAAAGTCTACTTCCTGTTCTTCAAAAGGAAGCAGGTTTTCTTCCCGTCGATGGGTGAAATTAGTCATGTCATCCAAAATGAGTAGTCAAAGACTGACAAAAAACTCTCATTGGGACGTTTCAATAAGTTATATCCCTTACCAGAGTCGGGAACACACTCGCTAAGCTCCATGCCAGTGGTAGACGCATCTGTAGTGCGACTCGCAAAAAATATAACTTTACCTATGGCGGATTCCGCTTCTTTCAAGGATCCCATTGACAAATGAATAGACCTGGACCCAGCTCAATGAAAAGGAGGGGTGTAAGGGGAGAGGTCATGTCAGCATTTCTTTACATAGTGGATTCTGATTAAACCATTGAGGGTGTAGCAAGACAAGCAGTTTTTCAGCAGTTTTTACATTAGTGGAAAAATTTTGTCATGACCCCTCAAATAATGGAGTCAGCTTGAAGCAATGGAAGTGGTGGAGGGGTGTGCCAACATTTCTTCCTACAGAGGACTAATCACAGCAGAGGGGGTGGTACAGGGGGAGGGAGCATGTCAGCTGTTTTCTACATTGAGGACTCAACTTACAGCAGAGGGAATGGGGGATGGGACATGTCAAGTCTTCTCTCTAAACAGTAGAGTCAACTTGACGTAATGGGAATTGGGGAGGGGGTATCAGAGGAAGTATTTCCACTACATATAGGAATCAGTTGACAGGAAAGGGAGTGAGGGAGGGGTGTGAAGAAATATTTGATTCATTTGATTCATGGCAGTTTCAATTGTTTTTTATTAAGTATTCAATCATTAAAAACAGTGACAATTGCAAAATACAAAGTACAAAGTAGAGAGTCACACAATATTACAACTTATGATTGCACAATAGTCATGGAACACAAAATACCTTTAGAGTATCAGAGACATGAAAATCTTCACTAGTTGTAGTATGTGGTTGTATTTACTTACAAACTCTCCCTGTGAGTTGGCATCACTCTTATGATACTGGCACCCCCAATGGGAACTAACTGTGCCATGTACCACAGGGCTGCACCCACAGGTAATATCATACATGAGATTCTCTGTCTGAGTGCTATCTTGTTGCATTCCATTAAGTGGAACTCTCAGATAAAACATCAAGAGCATAAAATAAAAGTGAACTTAAACAAATAATTAACTTCAAACTTATTTACGCATAACGTTTAACTTGCACCATATAGCTTGTACCACCAAGTATTTTAGGTCAAACTACCAAGTTTATTTGTTAGGATTTGCCATGTCTCCCAATAAGTATTAAATTTGACCGTATTGTGTTTTAATGGCAAATCATTTTTCATAAGTATACTGTGTTTGGGCTGGCCGTCTCGAATGTTTGGCCTCGGCAGAGGCACGAGACAAGGCTGCCCTCTTTCACCACTGTTATACGCCCTGGCTGCGGAACCCTTGGCCATATCCATCCGAGCTAACCCAGAGATCAGGGGACTGAGCCATGGCACCCTGACAGAAAAGATCAGCATGTATGCTGACGACACACTGCTATACCTGGCGGACTCGGGCCCCTCTCTGCAGGCGGCTCTTGAGACAATCGAGAGGTTTGGGACCTTTTCTGTGTTAAAAATTAATTGGGGGAAGTCCCAAATTCTTCCACTTGACAGCTTCCCACCGACTGAGTTTCAGGACAGTCTGCCATTACGACGAGTCAGTGTCATTAAAGAGGAAGTAAACCCTTCCAAACAACTTGGACCTATAGGTAAGCCTAGATTAAGGCTTACCTGTAGGTCCAAGCAATATCTCCTAAACCTATATGGTTTAGGAGATATTTGCCCGAAAATGGGCACCGCTGTCTACGGCGCATGCGCCGTAGACAGCGGCGCGCATGCGCACTAAATGCGGCAAATCCAAGAATGGATTTGCCAAATTTGTCGACTCCCGTGCGCATGCGCGGGAGTGACGTCATCGCGGCCTCGCCGTATGACAGCGGCGGAGCTGCGAGGCGCGACTCCCGTGCGCATGCGCGGGAGTGACGTCATCGCGGCTTCGCCGCTGTCATTGGTCGGAGCTGCGAGACGCCACCAGCAAGATGGACGCGGCGGACTACAGGGATCAGCGGCGACTTCGCTGGCTCCTGTGTCAGGTAAGTGACACATAATGAGCTACTATGCGATGCATAGTAGTCCATTATGCTTTACCTTTGCAGGGAAAAAAAGAGGAAGTAAACCCATCAGGGTTTACTTCCTCTTTAAGTATCTGGGGGTGTGTGTCTCCAGATCGCCGGCGGACTATACACATTTAAATTTAAGCCCTCTAATTTCCCACATTCAGTCCAAACTGCGGGCCTGGGCCCGACTGCCACTGGGGATTTGGGGTCGGATAAATCTTATTAAAATGGTCCTTTTACCTAAGATACTCTATATCCTCTGGCACTCCCCGGTGTACTTACCCCTGAAGCATTTTAAGTCCCTTGAGGCCCTGCTCAAACCCTTTGTGTGGGGAAACAACAGACACAAATTAGCTTGGCAGGCGCTTAAAAGCCCCACGGACCTAGGGGGCACTGCCCTTCCCGATTTTAATCTCTATTATATCGCATCACAGTTATCCCAACTGTATCATATTGACAAGACGGACAGGGAGCGGTTTCTCCAACTGCTCTGCCCGAGATGGGCTCGACGTACTGGAGACTCAATTTACGCATTGGCGATGGGCTCTAGCGGTGCGGGTCAGGGGGACAACAGACAGACCTTGCTATACCATTACAGACGCATTTGGGACTTAGCTTCCGGCCAAACTAGGGATACCACTCTATAATGATTATACTCCATTGTGGTACAATAAAACTTTGTCGGAATTTCTAAGACTTCCCGATACGGACCTTTGGTTTACATATGGTATTCTCTATATGCACCAATTGTTTGTCGACGGAACCTTTAAAACTTTTGCCACGCTTAGCGCAGAATTTTCACTTCCCAGATCCATGCTCTTTCGGTTTCTACAGATGAGACATGCGGCTCGGGCTCAGTTTTTGGAATCCGCACCACAGTCTGCCCCTAATGCACTTATGGCCATAATCAAGAGCTCTGATCCCCGTAAATTAACCTCGTCCTTCTATGACATGCTTACTACCCCAGTCTCCACCAAATTGGCATACAAACTCAAACCTCGCTGGGAAAGGGTGATAGGCCCTCTGGAGGATGCGGAATGGGAAGAGGCTTTGGAATCCTGTAAGACTGTCTCACCCAAACTTAGTGACAGACTGACTCAAATTTATATTATCCACCAGGCATATCTCACCCCCCTGCGGGTTGCCAGATATAGAAACTCTCAATCTACCCTCTGTCAGATGTGTGGGAAGGAGGTGGGTACATTCTTTCATTTAATATGGTCGTGTCCCAAAATACAAGGCCT
The DNA here is from genome assembly GCF_037356315.1 of Lithobates pipiens. NCBI lineage: Eukaryota > Metazoa > Chordata > Amphibia > Anura > Ranidae > Lithobates > Lithobates pipiens. Next base: position 173,683,518 of record NW_027507791.1, on the reverse strand, counting down.
CTGGGCGCAAGTTGTCACCTTTCTACATGATCACATGGGCTCTCCGGTCACATTGGACCCAAAACAATGCCTACTTGGGGTGCTTCCAGAAACCACAGACAAATACACGAAGGCATTCTTGCATGAGACGCTGTTCTCAGTGCGCAAAGTTATTGCCCGAAATTGGATGCGTCCCATACCCCCTGGGCTGGTGGAGTGGAAGGTGGAGGTCAATAATAATTTACCATATAAAAAGGTTATGTATATTAACAGAGAATGCCCGACCAAGTATGACAAAATATGGGATCGTTGGTTACGAGACCCCGACACCTGCATGTAAGGTACCTTGAATATATGTTTCCAGATGAGTAGTTTGCCCCTCACTGGGAGTATAGCCAGAGGTCAGGCGGACCCATATGGCTGGCACTGGTTATCACCCTATACCTACTCTTGTCCTCTTTTACATACGATGTTACTCGAGACTCTGGTTTTGGAATTTCTGTGCTTTACTCACTGTACGCCCTTCTGCTATCAGTGACACGTAGGATATATGGAATAATATGTATACGCTTCTTGCCTGTTCTTTATTATATATATGGGTATGTATGTATGTGTATATAAAGTTAGTTAGCATAGGGAGGGGGAGGGGGGTGGAAGAAGTAAGGGGATAAAAAAAGAATAAATAATTATAAAATAAATAAAAAGACATTTGAGAGATGTACTCATAAGCTGTTGTACCTTACCTCGCAATTGTACTTATTGTACTCTTGGTGCCTGTAAAAAAATTTTGTTTGTTATACCTCAATAAAAACTTTTGTTTAAAGAAAAAAAAAAAAGTATACTGTGTTTGAACTCTGTGGATAACTTCTGATACAAAAGGGGTATCTTTGGATTTCCATTTGGAGGTTATGGTTAGTTTTGCTGCTATCAATATATGAGTAGCCATGGCTCTATAATTTTTTGGGAGTAAGTGCACCCCTATATAAAAATTTGGCCAGTTGGGGTGTAGGTACCATGTTTATTCCTGTTAATTTTTTTTAGCAAGGCGAGAACCTGTGTCCAAAAGTTTTTGATTACTGTGCAGTTCCATAAAATATGTAGGATGCCACCTCTCCCCCCACACTCCCTCCAGCAATCAGGGGAGGAGTCTGGGTAGATCTGCGCCAGCCTTACTGGAGTTAGGTAGGTTCTATATATCACTTTAAAGCGGGGTTCCACCCTAAAGTGGAACCTCCGCTGATCGGATCCCTCCCCCCCTCCGGTGTCACAACTGGCACCTTTCAGGGGGGAGGGGGGTGGAGATGCCTGTCAAAGACAGGTATTTACACCCACTTCCGGGCATAGACTCCCGTGGGAGTCTACGCCATTTCCTGTCCTGCCGCGCTGTCTGCTGGGACACACACGGGTCCCAGTGACAGCGCGGAGAATTCCTATTGCGCTGCGCGACTCGCGCATGCGCAGTAGGGAACCGGGAAGTGAAGCCGATACGCTTCACTTCCTGATTCCCTCACCTAGAATGGTGGCGGCAGCAGCCGAGGGCTGAGCGATCGATTGGCCTCGGCTGCCGGCATCGCTGGAACCCGGGACAGGTGAGTGTCCATTTATTAAAAGTCAGCAGCTGTAGTATTTATAGCTGCTGGCTTTAAATTTTTTTTTTTTTTGGTGGAATCCCTCTTTAACCACTTCAGCCTCGGACCAATAAACACCTTAAGGACCAGAGGTCTTTTTACAATTTTGCACTGCGCTGCTTTAACTGGTAATTGCGCAGTCATGCAATATTGAACCCAAACGAAATTTGCGTCCTTTTCTTCCCACAAATAGAGATTTCTTTTGATGGTATTTGATTGCCTCTGCGATTTTTATTTTTTGCGATATAAATGGAAAAAGAGCGAAAATTTTGAAAAAAAATGATATTTTCTTCTTTTTGTTATAAGAAAAATCGAATAAACTAAATTTTAGTCATACATTGAGGGCAAAATTTATTCAGCCACATGTCTTTAGTAAAAAAAATGTCAATAAGCGTATATTTTTTGGTTTGCGCAAAAGTTATAGCGTCTACAAACTAGAGTACATTTTCTGGAATTTACACAGCTTTTAATTTATGACTGCCTATCTCATTTCTTGAGGTGCTAAAATGGCAGGGCAGTACAACCCCCCCCCCAAATGATCCCATTTTGGAAAGTAGACACCCCAAGGAAACTGCTGATGGGTATGTTGAGCCCATTGAATACTTATTTTTTTTGTCCTAAGGGATTGAATAATGACAAAAAAAAAAATTTACAAAAAGTTGTCACTAAATGATATATTGCTCACACATGCCATAGTTATATGTGGAATTGAACCCCAAAATATATTACGCTACTTCTCCCGAATACGGGGATACCACATGTGTGGGACTTTTTGGGAGTCTAGTCGCGCACGGCCCGGAAAACCAATCACCAACTTCAGGATTTCTAAGGGTGCAAATTTTTGATTTCACCCCTCACTACCTATCACAGTTTCGAAGGCCATAAAATGCCAAAATAGCACAAAACCCCCCAAAATGACCCCATTTTGGAAAGTAGACACCCCAAGCTATTTACTGAGAGGCATGTTGAGTCCATGGAATATTTTATATTTTGCCACAAGTTGCGGGAATATTACAAACTTTTTTTTTTTTGCACAAAGTTGTCACTAAATGATATATTGCTCACACGTGCTATGGGCATATGTGAAATGACACCCCAAAATACATTCTGCTGCTTCTCCTGAGTACAGGGATACCACATATGTGGGACTTTTTTGGAGCCTAGCCGCGTACGGGACCCCGAAATCCAAGCACTGCCTTCAGGATTTCTAAGGGCATAATTTTTTTTATTTTACTCCTCACTACCTATCACTACCTATCACAGTTTTGACGGCCATAAAATGCCAAGATGGCACAAAACCCCCCCAAATGACCCCATTTTGGAAAGTAGACACCCCAAGCTATTTGCTGAGGGCCATCTTGAGACTATTGAATATAATTTCTTTTTTGTCCCAAGGGATTGAATAATGACAAAAAATAAAAAATAATTTTTTTTTTACAAAAAGTTGTCACTAAATGATATATTGCTCACACATGCCATGGTTATATGTGGAATTGCACCCCAAAATATATTCAGCTACTTCTCCCGAGTATGGGGATACCACATGTGTGGGACTTTTTGGGAGTCTAGTCACGTATGGCACCCCGAAAAAACCAATCACCACCTTCAGGATTTCTAAGGGTGCAAATTTTTGATTTCACCCCTCACTACCTATCACAGTTTCGAAGGCCATAAAAAGCCAAAATAGCACAAAACCCCCCAAAATGACCCCATTTTGGAAAGTAGACACCCCAAGCTATTTACTGAGAGGCATGTTGAGTCCATGGAATATTTTATATTTTGCCACAAGTTGCGGGAATATTACAAACTTTTTTTTTTTTGCACAAAGTTGTCACTAAATGATATATTGCTCACACATGCTATGGGCATATGTGAAATGACACCCCAAAATACATTCTGCTGCTTCTCCTGAGTACAGGGATACCACATATGTGGGACTTTTTTGGAGCCTAGCCGCGTACGGGACCACGAAATCCAAGGACCGCCTTCAGGATTTCTAAGGGCATAATTTTTTTATTTTACTCCTCACTACCTATCACTACCTATCACAGTTTCGAAGGCCATAAAATGCCAAAATAGCACAAAACCCCCCCAAATTTCCATTTTGGAAAGTAGACACCCCAAGCTATTTACTGAGAGTCATGTTGTCTGAACGAAAAAAAAAGAGATTGATCGGTGGGTATGCCCACCATTAGATACCTCCCTTCATCCACCCACTTCTAATGATGGACATACATGCACCATTTATATATGCCGAAGCATGGGGGCATCCTCCCGCAAAAAAGTTATGCCGCGTACATACGTTCAAACTTTTCCATGGGCAAGCCCTCCGTCGGAATTTTGACCGTATGTACGCGGCATTAGGAGCAAAATCGCTCCTCCACCCCTTATGCCCCCATGCTTCGGCATATATGCTCTTTTTTAACTGTGGTGGTGAAATCACCTCCTACAGCGTTGGAGTCGTGGCTTTATGTATCGTGGGAGCAAACGCTGTTGCTGTCAAGATAAATAAATCCGCGCTGCAGCTGAATGGCGTACCTGCTAAGCAAATTATGGTTAACGTTAAAACAAAGTAACATCACAGGAAAACCTTACCATACCATACCTGCAAAGCAAATGCCAAAAAAACTGTAAAAAATAAAACATTTTTTAACACAACCTGTGCCTAAAATATATATATGCTGAAGCATGGGGGCATCCTCCCGCAAAAAAGTTATGCCGCGTACATACGTTCAAACTTTTCCACGGGCAAGCCCTCCGTCGGAATTTTGACCGTATGTACGCGGCATTAGGAGCAAAATCGCTCCTCCACCCCTTATGCCCCCATGCTTCGGCATATATGCTCTTTTTTAACTGTGGTGGTGAAATCACCGCCTACAGCACTGGAGTCACGGCTTTATGTATCGTGGGAGCAAACGCTGTTGCTGTCAAGATAAATAAATCCGCGCTGCAGCTGAATGGCGTACCTGCTAAGCAAATTATGGTTAACGTTAAAACAAAGTAACATCCCAGTATAACAGTAAAACCTTACCATACCATACCTGCAAAGCAATTGCCAAAAAAAACAGTAAAAAATAAAACATTTTTTAACACAACCTGTGCCTAAAATATATATATGCCGAAGCATGGGGGCATCCTCCCGCAAAAAAGTTATGCCGCGTACATACGTTCAAACTTTTCCACGGGCAAGCCCTCCGTCGGAATTTTGACCGTATGTACGCGGCATTAGGAGCAAAATCGCTACTCCACCCCTTATGCCCCCATGCTTCGGCATATATGCTCTTTTTTAACTGTGGTGGTGAAATCACCTCCTACAGCACTGGAGTCGCGGCTTTATGTATCGTGGGAGCAAACGCTGTTGCTGTCAAGATAAATAAATCCACGCTGCAGCTGAATGGCGTACCTGAAAACATGAAAAATGGTTAACAATAACACAGTAAACAGTAAAGTATAAAAAATTAGAGAGAAGAGAGAGAGAGAGAGAGAGAGAACAATAAAACGACAACTATTTTTGGTTTTTATATTTTATATTTTTTTTGGTTTTTTTATTTTACTTTTTTTTATTTTTTTTATACACTTTTTTTTTTAACTGTAAACTGTAACGGTTCGGGTCTCTCAAAATGCGATGGCATCTTGGGAGACTCTGTGTTAGTGTGCCTAGCCTGTGAAATGCTGTACCCTACGCTAATACTTCACTAGTGTGTGGTAGCGTTCAAAACACTCACCCTGACAAAGACCAGGATTGCCAGGACAGCGTGGACAATAAGAATGGGTGTCACGCCTAAATCCGCGCTTGCTACAGACACAACATCTTTTTTGAGGGGTTCGTTGGGTAGGGGTACTCGGGAGGACATAAGAATAATGCCTCTCATGCAGCCGGCTTACTGCATTTGGTTGGGAATGGTGAGGTGCAGAACCCTCTGGATACAGAAGCTCTGTGACAACCTCTCTTTGGAAGAAAAGAAAGGTTAATGTCCCGCCTGAAGTTTTGTATAGCACAAAAGCATTCAGCAAAGCCAATTGAAATAAGTAAGCAGACACTTTTTTGTACCAGCGTCTGGCCTTACGGGAAGCTAGATACGGCGCCAACATCTGGTCATTGAGGTCCACCCCTCCCATATTTTTGTTATATTCGTGGACACAGAGGGGTTTCTCCACAATACCAGTCGCCGTAGAAATTTGGACCGTCGTGTCTGCATGAAGGGAGGTAAGAACGAAAACATTCTTATTATCCCTCCACTTCATAGCGAGCAAATTATTACACCGATAGCAGGCTCTCTCCCCCAGCCTAAGACGAAAATCTACAAGCCGCTGGGGAAAGCCCCGGCGATTAGGTCGCACGGTGCCACATGCTCCAATCTGATGATCAAATAAATTACTAAACAGTGGCACGCTGGTGTAATAGTTGTCCACGTACAAGTGGTACCCCTTTCCGAATAAGGGTGACACCAATTTCCACACTATCTTGCCAGCGCTTCCTATGTAATCAGGGCAGTTTTCCGGCTCTACGTAACTATCTTTACCCTCATAAACCATAAAGCTCCATGCATAGCCTGTGGCCCTGTCACAGCACTTATAGAGCTTGACCCCGTATCTGGTACGCTTGTTGGGAATGTACTGTTTGAATGACAAGCGACCAGTAAACTTAACCAGGGACTCATCAACGCAGACAACTTTTTGGGGAGTAAACAAGTCTGCAAAACGTTGGTTGAAGTGGTTTATGAGGGGCCGAATTTTGTAGAGCCGATCGTATTCAGGGTCTCCACGTGGACGACAAAGTTCATTGTCACTGAAGTGCAAGAACCGCAAGATCTGCTCGTATCGTTTCCTGGACATGGAGTTAGAGAACACGGGCATGTGGTCAGCCGGATGCGTGGACCAATAAGCCCGCATCCACATGAATTTATGTGTGCCCATGTTGAGGGAAAGGCCCAGAAACGTCTTAAATTCAGAAACCGTAACTGGTTTCCAATCTCTGGCAAGAGACGGCAACTGGGGATTAGCGGCGATGTGTTGACCAGCATATAAATTGGTTTGGTCCACAATAGATCTATAGAGATCTTCCGTGAAATACAGAGAATAAAAATCGAGTGGCGTAAAATCATCTGTATCCACCTGAATACCGGGTTGGGCAGTGAATGGGGGAAGTACTGGTGCTGCAGAAGTGGTGGGCACCCAATCAGGATTGGCAAATTCTGCAGGAAGGGCACTATGGGAACGACGGGCCTGTCTTCGTCTTCTTGGTGGCAGCGGGACACTACTTGTGCTTGCCACCTCGCCAGCTTGAACTGCATTTATGGGACTCGCCACGTCACCACGTGATACTGCAGTGCTGGATGTACGTCCAGGGTGTACTAGGCCGCTGGTGCTTGCCAGTTCACCAAAAGGATGAGCGGCGCTAGTACTGGCTCTATACTCCATACGAGGGACTTGCGGTTCCTGCACCTCAACAACATCAGAAAATCGGGGTCGGGTACGCCTGACGTTAGCAGGGACCTCTTCTTCGTCGTCAGAGCTATCTGACATGGAGGCGCTGTCCTCTACAGGTTCGTATTCTGAGCCTGAATCTGACAGATCAGTGTCTTCCTCTTCACTATCTGTCATGCTCAGAAACGCGTAGGCCTCTTCACTAGTGTACCTTCGCTTTGCCATTTTGGGCTCTAAATTTAGGGGTACAGTAGTGAGACTCACAGGTAAAAAAGCACCTAGCCTGTCAGCGACTGTATAAAACGCTACAAAAAAAACTGTTAGCGATCGCAGGGATCAGGCCTGACTCTGCGAACGCTGCAGTTATGTGTGTTGTGTTTTGTAAGTGACAGTGATCGATCGATACTGCACTTGGGTGGGCTGGGCTGGGCTGGGCTGGGCAGAGGGGCAAAACGCAGGTGCTAGCAGGTATCTGGATTGATCCTGCTAACAATGCATTTTTTTAGAACCCTAAATTGCTGGGCACGCTAGTATAGATCTGATCAGATCAGATATTGATCTGTTCGGATACTATACCACTAAGGGAGGTGTATGCTTTGCGCGTGGGTGTTAGCGGTACTGGCACTAACCTAGCACTGCCTGGGGCGACGCAGACCCTTTCTGACCCTAAAACCAAATTTATATCACCCGCCGGGTGATCAGGGGGTTAAACCTTTATTAGGTAATAAATGGCGGGTGCCCTGATGCTATAAAAAGTGAACTACCTAACCAGCGTCACCCGTAACACTTATACGGTGATCACTGGTGAAAGGGTTAACTAAGGGCAATCAGGGGTTAAAACCTTTATTGGGTATTTATATGGGGGTACCTGAAGCTTTATAAAAACCTGACGGGGAACCTAAATAACTAAATAACTAACTGGCTAACCAGCGTCACCAGTGACACTTATGCAGCGATCGCTGGTGAAAGGGTTAACTCTAGGGGCAATCAAAGGGTTAAAACCTTTATTAGGTTATATATCGGGGTACCTAACGCTATAAAAACCTGGCGTTGAACCTAAAAAAAAAACTAGCTTCCTAGCGGGACCAGTGACACTATTGCAGCGATCAGAAAAACGATCGCTTAGTGACACTGGTAAAAGGGGGTGAAAGGGTTAACTGGGAGGGCAATCAAGGGGTTAAACCTTTATTAGGGGGGTAGGGGGCTACCCTGGACCTAAAGGGGCCTAACACTAGCTGCCCTGACACTTTTTACAGTCACAACTGACACTAAATGTAGTGATCAATAAATAAATGAATACTGCATTAGTGACACTGTGACTGGGGGGGGGGGCGGGGGGCCGATCGGGGGGGTGATCGGGGGGTGACTGGGGTGAAATGTGTGCCTATGTGTACCTATGTGTCAGTGGACTGTTGGTGCACTTACTTGAATGTCTTCACTCCTCGCTGTCCGGTTCAAAAAGACCGCCACGAGGAGTGTGACATCACTTCCTCCTCCTGTGTTTACATTTTCACAGGGGAGGAAGTTCGTCACTGGCCAGGAGCGATCGAGAGGGGATGGCCAGAAACCAACGGCCTTCCCCTCATCGCGGATCGCTCCGGCACCGAAAGGGACCGCCGTATCTAGCGGGAGGGGGTCCGATCGGACCCCCCACCCGCTGGAAGGCAGGCACGTACACCTATGTGATTGTGCCTGCCTGTGCCATTCTGATGACGTATAATGGCAATACAGCGGTCCTTAAGTGGTTAAGCATTAATTCCCAGTGATTTACACAGTGGGAATATTGGAAGTGGGATTGGATAGCTTTCAGCTATTCCTTTTGCGTGAATGTATTTCCCATTTCCCTTTCCCAGTTTTGCATATTTGTGGTTTTCATGCTATACTGTAGGCTGTTGTAGAACCACGACAGTCCTTTTGTACTGTCGTGGTCCGACTTCAAGTGTTACCATGATTCCCTATGTATGTTGTAATGCGTGGTTGAGTTATTCTTCTGAAAGTAAGTTAGCTGTATATAGGAGAATGAAGTAGGTTGTGGCTGCTTCTTCACTAGTTCTCTATAGGTCTGAATTCCCTCCCTGGTCCATTGGTGTGTATTCAAATTTGGTATAATGTGTTCATAGATTTGCAGGGGTAAGTCCATGCATTTATCCACAGCGTCTTGAGGTACTATACTGTGTAGATGTTTCGACGCTGCTAATGTGGCATCTATAGAGGGAAAGGGTTTATGGATCAGTTCCTTGTGGGTCAGACTCGACAAGAGTAGAGCAGACAAATCTCTATTGCCCACCATACTCTTCTCGATCCCGACCCACAGCTTGTCATATTAGTATCTATCCATGCTTTTGTCTGATCTAGGCGAGCTGCATAGTAGTTTTTGATATTGAGGAAATTAACTCCACCATTGGATTTATGTTTCAGTAACATAGGATATGAAATCTTACACATCTTCTTACCCCATATGAAGCTTCTAAATTGTTTATTTGCTTCTTTAAAGAATTGATCTGATACTATTATGGGTATGGTTCTGAAGTAATATATAATCTTAGGTAGCAAGGTCAACGTAAGAGCAGCTATACTGCCCACCCAGGCTAGTTCATAATTTGCTATGTGCTGTAGGTCTTATTTAATTACTCCTAATAGTTTGGGGAAGTTGGCTGCAGAAGTGGCTGCTGTAGGGACTGCCAGTGGGACTCCTAGGTACATTAAGTTATGTGGAACCCATTGGAATGGGAAAGATTCTTTAATTTGGTTTTGTTAACCCAATCGATAGGATAGAAGACTTATTGGAGTTCAGTTTATAATAGGATGCTAACCCAAAGTCATCTAGAATTGTTTGTAGCTTACACAGCGAGGAGTCTGGACTGGTTAGCGTCAAAACAACATCATCAGCAAATAACCCAATTTTGTGGGAATAGTTACCTACAACTATACCAGAGATGGAGTCGCAAGATCTAATGGCCTCCGCCAGGGGCTCCATTATTAGGGTGAATATCAGTGGCCAAAAAGGACACCCCTGGCTTGTGCCGTTAGCAATGCGAAACATGTCTGATAAGACATTAGAAGTGAAAACTCGTGCCGTGGGCTTTGTGTCTAGATCCATGATTGCTGTGAGTATCGTGCCTTCCAGGCCAAATTTTTTAAGAGCAGCTTCCAGGAAACCCCAATGTACTCTATCAAATGCCTTTTTGGTGTCTAGTGTCCATACTACAGTGGGGGTTCCTCTGAACTCAGCCACTCGTAGCAAATTATACAACCTGCGAGTGCCGTCAGGCGCTTGTTGGCCCTTCACAAAGCCCACCTGATCTGGTTTAATCAGATGGGGCGTAACCATAGCTGAACGGTTTGCGGGTATTTTTGCGTAGATTTTTAAATCTATATTTAACAGTGAAATTGGCCTAAAGTTTTGGGGGCAGTCTGACCTCTTCCCTGGTTTGGGTAAAGCAATAATAGTGGCTTGCAGCATCTCTTTGGGAAAGGAGGCAGTTGTGGTGGCATATGTAAATAGTTTTTGTAAGTGTAGGGGAAGAATTGAAGCAAAGGCTTGGTAATACTCTGCTGAGAATTCATCACTACCTGGTGATTTAGATAATGGAAGTTTGTTGATTGTACTTAAAATTTCCTGTTCTAAAATTGGGGAGTTTCTAAACTCTAGGTCATCTTTGTTAAGTGTGGGTAGCTTCACTGAGTCTAGAAAATAATTTATGTTGTGTGCATTGGGTTGTAGGGTTTTGGAATCTGAGGTTAAGTTGTAGAGGTCACTGAAAGATTTTTGGAAAGCGTTAGCTATTTGGGTTGGGTGAAACACTGTATGCCCTGTATGTGGGTCAGTTATATGAGCCATTCTAAAGTGTTGCTGTCTTTTCCATATGTAGTTTGCCAGCAGCTTTCCAGCTTTGTTGCCCTGAGATTATAGTAGGTAGCTTTGTAGCGTTTTAGTGAGTTTGTGTGCTCCTCTAACAGTGTCTCTCTAATTTGTTGTCTACATTCCAAGATATTTTTTTGTGATGGTAGGGGAGGGGTTTTGTTTTGATTTTCTAATGTGTTGAGAGTGGGCATGGGAGTAGTCATTTTGGTAGCCTTCTGCCTCTTTTCCCTTGCTGCAGCTTGTATCAACAAGCCCCTACTGAATGCTTTATGAGCACACCAAAGATACATTACATTAGTTTCTGCATTATCATTAAGCTGAAAATATTCCACAATTTTAGTAGATAATTGAGCCTTGTGTTGCGGGTTAGAAAGTAATGACTTATTCCTCCATAAATAGGCAGGGTTGTAGGAATGCTGTTTGTCAATAGTGACCATGTTATACCGTGAATCTTTTCTTCCATGGTCTGTTGCAAAAGGGCTAGATCTGAGATAATCAAGTCAATCCTGGAATAGGAGTTATGTGGGGCTGAAAAGTGCGCATAGTCACGTTCAGAGGCATTCATGCCGGTTTCATACAGGTTGGAGACCTTGATGAATGTTTTGGTCTCCTACCTGTGTATTCCTTTAGAGGAGGAGCAGTCCATGGACTTATTTATTACACAATTCAAGTTGCCACATAGAAGTAAAGCGCCTCTACTATGTTTTTGTATACGCTGGTAGAGAGATTTTAAAAATGATGCTTGTCCTGTATTGGGTGCATACAGGTTAACTATAGTGTACAATGTGTTGTTTAGCTCACATATCAGGATGATGTATCTACCTTTTGGGTCCATTAAGACTTCATGTTGAGTGAATGCTATATTTTTATGCACTGCAATTAGCGTGCCCCTTTTTTTGGATGTGGCAGATGCACAGGGCCGTTTTTAAGGCAGGGCAAAAGGGGCAGCTGCCCTGGGCCCTGTCATTGTTGTGGGGCCCAAAGCAGCTGCCTCATACTTGCCAACTATCCTGGTTTAAATTCCCTTGTCCCTTGAGGTTTTAGTCCTGTGTTGTGTCCCAATATCTCAGTGTGAAGTGCTGCTACTAATGCTGCCCAGCTCTGCCCTATTGTGTACAGATGACTCACCTGCAGACCCTGTGTTTACATGTAAATATCAGCGGTTGGTGGCATTGATATATCATGCCCCCCTGAGGTCATATCCACAGTAATCTCTAGCAACCAATCAACAAGCAGAAATCATGTGCTGTAACCTCTAGAAACTAATTATTGAGCCGCGCTGTAAGCTCTAGCAACCAGTAAGCGGTAATGATACATTAACCTCTGGCAACCAATCACAATAGCTGCCTGATCTGATTCAGTAAACTGATTTGGAGTCTAACCGCTAATTATTGTATGTCTCAGAGCAGGTGAAGAGTGAAACTGCATGGGGGGGGGGGGCCAAGAAAAGATTTGCCCAGGGTCCAATCAATATTAAAGATGGCCCTGCACATGCCTGGAATATACCGTATGTGGATAAGATTTGTCTGTGCATTTGGGTTGGTTGTTTTTTTAAAAGTGGGTCTCCTGAACACACAGAATGTCTCCTTTCAGCTTTTTTACTTCTTGCCATATTGCTCTCTTTTTAATGGGCTGTTTAACCCATTCACATTAATCAAAATTAATTTAATGGTCATTTGTAGTCCATGGGATCAATGCTAAATATGTAGCAATGGCAATAAATGTAGAGTGCAATATTTTTCTTTTACCTGTAGGTGGCAGCATTGGGTAGGAGTGGAAATGCTGGTAGGTGGAATTTCTGATTACTTCTGCTTGGTCTGTACTTTTATACAGGGTCCCAGGCAGACGTTCTTTGCAGCTTAGTGGTGCATATGAAATACAGAAAACTGAAAGAAAAATAACAAAAAAAACAAGTGCAACGGGCATAACAAAACAGTATGTGCCTATTTCAGTTAAGTGCATATATGCTGTGAGAATTTACTTGCTTTTATGAAGGTTACCTCCTTCATTTCCCATGGATAGCTTTCTGCCACTCCTGCGGGAGTTTATGAGATGGTGGTGGAGTGTGGGGGGCCCTCATCATCCGGAAGAAGCTTCCATTGCCTGGCTAGCTTTATGCCATATTCAAGTTTGTTTTGTTGTCTTGTGACTATGATTTTAGTTCGAAATCCCCAGGTATAAGGAATTTTATTATTCTGCAGGAGTTTTGTCAGTGTTGCTAGGTTCCTGTGGGCTTGCATAGTGTGTTGCGAGATGTCACTATAGACAGAGATGTCAGCATAGGGGTCAGGTAATGGGGAGTGTTTCCTGGAAAATCTTATAAATTCTTCTTTCACATGGGAAAAATGGCTAAGTACAAAAACGTCCCCGGGGACATTATCTGGTAAGTGCTTTGGTTTGGTTAAGCGATGTGCACGATCTACAATCATTGTGGGCTGCAGCAAACTCCTCCATCTTGTCCTCAGTGTGGGATACTCTCTCGCCTATGGCAGTCACTTCAGATATAAGCTGAGTTGTGCATTCCATCAAATCCATGTGCAGAGAGCCCATGAGGGTCACTAACATGTCTTTCATTTGGGTGTCAGTTAATGGTTGGTCCAGGGTAGGGAAGTCATGCATTTGTTCTATGAACTCCTTAGTGCTGTCCTGTGACATGTCATGTCCCCCTTGCTCACCTGGGTACTTGTGGTCCTCCGACTGCTTTTGTGACGCTTTTTGTGGGCTCTGCACATGTTCCTGTGGAGGGCCTCCGGGTTTTCCCCCGGGGATGATGCCTGGTACCAGCTGTCCTTACTAGAGACCTGTTCGTTGCCGCCGTGGCCTTGCCACGAGTTATAGGCCTCGGCGCCATCTTGTGACCCACAAGTTTCCAGTCTGAAGAAATCTGTCAGCTTTTTTTGTCCCCTCCCGGTTTTTCTTTTGTACATTTTGCCGGCTGAGGTTAGCTGGGATGGAGGGTAGTTGGTACCTTCTCACAATGCTGTCTGGCGTCGCTGACAGTCGCTGGATTGCACTGGATACTCCGGGAGCTCTCTCCTCACACTGCTATCAATTCGGCTGCTGGCCAAGCCCCCCTTCACAGGAAATCTATGCTGCTTTCAAATTCCTTACTTCTGTCCATATCACTGTGATGTTTGTTTTTATTTTCTTATTGTCCATACTAAAATTATGAGCTGTTTTTTTCTTTATAGCCATGATCCCCTGCTCTCTTGTTGTATCTTGTAGTCTGTCTTTGGTGGGAGAAGTTTGTTCTGTCAGACATGTGTTCCTCCTATGCAATCCAGGCTGCTTAATTGGCAATAATATCCCCACCTAACTCAGTATAAATTTAGGCCTCTTCTAGGGGATGCACAGGCAGGGGGTTGCACAGGCTGGGATTGCATTGCATTGGCAACTATCATATTGGATTAAGTATTACACTTCCGCTCAGCACTTCAGCGAGTGCACAAAGCGAAAATCCACAACAGACTTCTGCAGAACAGTAAACAGACTACAGGTGACTTTATTCCCCATAGAACATCTCTCATCCTTCTGCTTCTCCTAATGTCTAGAGGGCCCGACCCTGCTTAGCATCCGAGATCAGACGAGATCGAGCGCATTCAGGGTGATGTGGCCGTAGGCGATCTTGCACCCTACTTACAACTCTCTTGACAAAAGCCAAGGTGGTCACCTCGGGCAATCGAGAGGAAAAATACAGCAGGTCGCCAAAGCCAACAACATAATGGAAAAAAGCCTACGGCACCTGGTATTCCCAGGCGGTCTCCCATCCAGGTACTAACCAGGCTCGACCCTGCTTAGCATCCGAGATCAGACGAGATCAAGCGCATTCAGGGTGATGTGGCCGTAGGCGATCTTGCACCCTACTTACAACTCTCTTGACAAAAGCCAAGGTGGTCACCTCAGGCAATCGAGAGGAAAAATACAGCAGGTCGCCAAAGCCAACAACATAATGGAAAAAAGCCTACGGCACCTGGTATTCCCAGGCGGTCTGCCATCCAGGTACTAACCAGGCCCGACTCTGCATAACATCCGAGATCAGACAAGATCGAGCGCATTCAGGGTGATGTGGCCATAGGCAATCTTGCACCCTAGTTAAAACTCTCTTGACAAAAGCCAAGGTGGTCACCTCGGGCAATCGAGAGGAAAAATACAGCAGGTCGCCAAAGCCAACAACATAATGGAAAAAAGCCTACGGCACCTGGTATTCCCAGGCGGTCTCCCATCCAGGTAATAACCAGGCCCGACCCTGCTTAGCATCCGAGATCAGACGAGATCGAGCGCAGTCAGGGTGATGTGGCTGTAGGCGATCTTGCACCCTACTTACAACTCTCTTGACAAAAGCCAAGGTGGTCACCTCGGGCAATAGAGAGGAAACATACAGCAGGTCGCCAAAGCCAACAACATAATGGAAAAAAGCCTACGGCACCTGGTATTCCCAGGCGGTCTCCCATCCAGGTACTAACCAGGCCCGACCCTGCTTAGCATCCGAGATCAGACGATATCGAGCGCATTCAGGGTGATGTGGCTGTAGGGGATCTTGCACCTTACTTACAACTCTCTTGACAAAAGCCAAGGTGGTCACCTAGGGGAATCGAGAGGAAAAATACAGCAGGTCGCCAAAGCCAACAACATAATGGAAAAACGCCTACGGCACCTGGTATTCCCAGACGGTCTCCCATCCAGGTACGACCCTGCTTAGCATCCGAGATCAGACAAGATTGAGCGCATTCAGGGTGATGTGGCCGTAGGCAATCTTGCACCCTACTTACAACTCTCTTGACAAAAGCCAAGGTGGTCACCTCGGGCAATCAAGAGGAAAAATACAGCAGGTCGCCAAAGCCAACAACATAATGGAAAAAAGCCTACGGCACCTGGTATTCCCAGGCGGTCTCCCATCCAAGTACTAACCAGGCCCTACCCTGCTTAGCATCCGAGATTAGACGAGATCGAGCGCATTCATGGTGATGTGGCCGTAGGCGATCTTGCACCCTAGTTACAACTCTCTTGACAAAAGCCAAGGTGGTCACCTCAGGCAATCGAGAGGAAAAATACAGCAGGTCGCCAAAGCCAACAACATAATGGAAAAAAGCCTACGGCACCTGGTATTCCCAGGCGGTCTCCCATCCAGGTACTAACCAGGCCCGACCCCGCTTAGCATCCGAGATCAGACGAGATCGAGCGCATTCAGGGTGATGTGGCTGTAGGCGACCTTGCACCCTACTTACAACTCTCTTGACAAAAGCCAAGGTGGTCACCTCGGGCAATCGAGAGGAAAAATACAGCAGGTCGCCAAAGCTAACAACATAATGGAAAAAAGCCTACCGCACCTGGTATTCCCAGGCGGTCTCCCATCCAGGTATGACCCTGCTTAGCATCCGAGATCAGACGAGATCGAGCGCATTCAGGGTGATGTGGCCGTAGGCGATCTTACACCTTACTTACAACTCTCTTGACAAAAGCCAAGGTGGTCACCTCGGGCAATCGAGAGGAAAAATACAGCAGGTCGCCAAAGCCAACAACATAATGGAAAAAAGCCTACCGCACCTGGTATTCCCAGGCGGTCTCCCATCCAGGTACTAACCAGGCCCGACCCTGCTTAGCATCCAAGATCAGACGAGATCGAGCGCATTCAGCGTGATGTGGCCGTAGGCGATCTTGCACCCTACTTACAACTCTCTTGACAAAAGCCAAGGTGGTCACCTCGGGCAATCGAGAGAAAAAATACAGCAGGTCGCCAAAGCCAACAACATAATGGAAAAAAGCCTACGGCACCTGGTATTCCCAGGCGGTCTCCCATCCAGGTACTAACCAGGCCCGACCCTGCTTAGCATCCGAGATCAGATGAGATCGAGCGCATTCAGGGTGATGTGGCCGTAGGCGATCTTGCACCCTACTTACAACTCTCTTGACAAAAGCCAAGGTGGTCACCTCGGGCAATCAAGAAGAAAAATACAGCAGGTCGCCAAAACCAACAACATAATGGAAAAAAGCCTACGGCACCTGGTATTCCCAGGCGGTCTCCCATGCAGGTACTAACCAGGCCCGACCCTGCTTAGCATCCGAGATCAGACAAGATCTAACGCATTCAGGGTGATGTGGCCGTAGGCGATCTTGCACCCTACTTACAACTCTCTTGACAAAAGCCAAGGTGGTCACCTCGGGCAATCGAGAGGAAAAATACAGCAGGTCGCCAAAGCCAACAACATAATGGAAAAAAGCCTACGGCACCTGGTATTCCCAGGCGGCCTCCCATCCAGATACGACCCTGCTTAGCATCCAAGATCAGACGAGATCGAGCGCATTCAGGGTGATGTGGCCGTAGGCGATCTTGCACCTTACTTACAACTCTCTTGACAAAAGCCAAGGTGGTCACCTTGGGCAATCGAGAGGAAAAATACAGCAGGTCGCCAAAGCCAACAACATAATGGAAAGAAGCCTACGGCACCTGGTATTCCCAGGCGATCTCCCATCCAGGTACTAACCAGGCCCGACCCTGCTTAGCATCCGAGATCAGACAAGATTGAGCGCATTCAGGGTGATGTGGCCATAAGCGATCTTGCACCCTACTTACAACTCTCTTGACAAAAGCCAAGGTGGTCACCTCGGGCAATCGAGAGGAAAAATACAGCAGGTCGCCAAAGCCAACAACATAATGGAAAAAAGCCTACGGCACCTGTTATTCCCAGGCGGTCTCCCAACCAGGTACTAACCAGTCCCGACCTTGCTTAGCATCCGAGATCAGACGAGATTGAGAGCATTCAGGGTGATGTGGCCGTAGGAGATCTTGCACCCTACTTACAACTCTCTTGACAAAAGCCAAGGTGGTCACCTCGGGCATTTGAGAGGAAAAATACAGCAGGTCGCCAAAGCCAACAACATAATGGAAAAAAGCCTACGGCACCTGGTATTCCCAGGCGGTCTCCCATCCAGGTACTAACCAGGCCCGACGCTGCTTAGCGTCCGAGATCAGACGAGATCGAGCACATTCAGGGTGATGTGGCCATAGGCAATCTTGCACAATACTTACAACTCTCTTGACAAAAGCCAAGGTGGTCACCTCGGGCAATCGAGAGGAAAAATACAGCAGGTCGCCAAAGCCAACAACATAATGGAAAAAAGCCTACGGCACCTGGTATTCCCAGGCGGTCTCCTATCCAGGTACTAACCAGGCCCGACCCTGCTTAGCATCCGAGATCAGACGAGATCGAGCGCATTCAGGGTGATGTGGCCATAGGCAATCTTGCACCCTAGTTACAACTCTCTTGACAAAAGCCAAGGTGATCACCTCGGGCAATTGAGAGGAAAAATACAGCAGGTCGCCAAAGCCAACAACATAATGGAAAAAAGCCTACGGCACCTGGTATTCCCAGGCGGTCTCCCATCCAGGTACTAACCAGGCCCGACCCTGCTTAGCATGCGAGATCAGACGAGATCGAGCGCAGTCAGGGTGATGTGGCCGTAGGCGATCTTGCACCCTACTTACAACTCTCTTGACAAAAGCCAAGGTGGTCACCTCGGGCAATAGAGAGGAAAAATACAGTAGGTCGCCAAAGCCAACAACATAATGGAAAAAAGCCTACGGCACCTGGTATTCCCAGGCGGTCTCCCATCCAGGTACTAACCAGGCCTGACCCCGCTTAGCATCCGAGATCAGACGAGATCGAGCGCATTCAGGGTGATGTGGCAATAGATGATCTTGCACCCTACTTACAACTCTCTTGACAAAAGCCAAGGTGGTCACCTCGGGCAATCGAGAGGAAAAATACAGCAGGTCGCCAAAGCCAACAACATAATGGAAAAACGCCTACGGCACCTGGTATTCCCAGGCGGTCTCCCATCCAGGTATGACCCTGCTTAGCATCCGAGATCAGACGAGATCGAGCGCATTCAGGGTGATGTGGCCGTAGGCGATCTTGCACCTTACTTACAACTCTCTTGACAAAAGCCAAGGTGGTCACCTCGGGCAATCGAGAGGAAAAATACAGCAGGTCGTCAAAGCCAACAACATAATGGAAAAAAGCCTACCACACCTGGTATTCCCAGGCGGTCTCCCATCCAGGTATTAACCAGGCCCGACCCTGCTTAGCATCCAAGATCAGACGAGATCGAGCGCATTCAGGGTGATGTGGCCGTAGGCAATCTTGCACCCTACTTACAACTCTCTTGACAAAAGCCAAGGTGGTCACCTCGGGCAATCGAGAGGAAAAATACAGCAGGTCGCCAAAGCCAACAACATAATGGAAAAAAGCCTACGGCACCTGGTATTCCCAGGCGGTCTCCCATCCAGGTACTAACCAGGCCCAACCCTGCTTAGCATCCGAGATCAGACGAGATCGAGCGCATTCAGGGTGATGTGGCCGTAGGCGATCTCGCACCCTACTTACAACTCTCTTGACAAAAGCGAAGGTGGTCACCTCGGGCACTCGAGAGGAAAAATACAGCAGGTCGCCAAAGCTAACAACATAATGGAAAAAAGCCTACGGCACCTGGTATTCCCAGGCGGTCTCCCATCCAGGTACTAACCAGGCCCGACCCTGCTTAAGATCCGAGATCAGATGAGATTGAGCGCATTCAGGGTGATGTGGCCGTAGGCGATCTTGCACCCTACTTACAACTCTCTTGACAAAAGCAAAGGTGGTCACCTCGGGCAATCGAGAGGAAAAATACAGCAGGTCGCCAAAGCCAACAACATAATGGAAAAAAGCCTACGGCACCTGGTATTCCCAGGCGGTCTCCCATCCAGGTACTAACCAGGCCCGACCCTGCTTAGCATCCGAGATCAGACGAGATCGAGCGCATTCAGGGTGATGTGGCCATAGGTGATCTTGCACCCTACTTACAACTCTCTTGACAAAAGCCAAGGTGGTCACCTCGGGCAATCGAGAGGAAAAATACAGCAGGTCGCCAAAGCCAACAACATAATGGAAAAAAGCCTACGGCACCTAGTATTCCCAGGCGGTCTCCCATCCAGGTACTAACCAGGCCCGACCCTGCTTAGCATCCGAGATCAGACGAGATCGAGTGCAATCAGGGTGATGTGGCCGTAGGCGATCTTGCATCCCATTTACAACTCTCTTGACAAAAGCCAAGGTGGTCACCTCGGGCAATCGAGAGGAAAAATACAGCAGGTCGCCAAAGCCAACAACATAATGGAAAAAAGCCGACGGCACATGGTATTCCCAGGCGGTCTACCATCCGAGTACTAACCAGGCCCGACCCTGCTTAGCATCCGAGTTCAGACGAGATCGAGCGCAATCAGGGTGATGTGGCCGTAGGCAATCTTGCACCCTACTCACAACTCTCTTGACAAAAGCCAAGGTAGTCACCTCAGGCAATCGAGAGGAAAAATACAGCAGGTCGCCAAAGCCAACAACATAATGGAAAAAAGCCGACGGCACATGGTATTCCCAGGCGGTCTCCCATCCAGGTACTAACCAGGCCCGACCCTGCTTAGCATCCAAGATCAGACGAGATCGAGCGCAACCAGGGTGATGTGGCCGTAGCCGATCTTGCACCCTACTCACAACTCTCTTGACAAAAGCCAAGGTAGTCACCTCGGGCAATCGAGAGGAAAAATACAGCAGGTCGCCAAAGCCAACAACATAATGGAAAAAAGCCTACGGCACCTGGTATTCCCAGACGGTCTCCCATCCAGGTACTAACCAGGCCCGACGCTGCTTAGCATCCGAGATCAGACGAGATCGAGCGCATTCAGGGTGATGTGGCTGTAGGCGATCTTGCACCCTACTTACAACTCTCTTGACAAAAGCCAAGGTGGTCACCTCAGGCAATCGAGAGGAAAAATACAGCAGGTCGCCAAAGCCAACAACATAATGGAAAAAAGCCTACGGCACCTGGTATTCCCAGGCGGTCTACCATCCAGGTACTAACCAGGCCCGACCCTGCTTAGCATCCGAGATCAGACGAGATCGAGCGCATTCAGGGTGATGTGGCCGTAGGCGATCTTGCACCCTACTCACAACTCTCTTGACAAAAGCCAAGGTGGTCACCTCGGGCAATCGAGAGGAAAAATACAGCAAGTCGCCAAAGCCAACAACATAATGGAAAAAAGCCTACGGCACCTGGTATTCCCAGGCGGTCTCCCATCCAGGTACTAACCAGGCCCGACCCTGCTTAGCATCCGAGATCAGATGAGATCGAGCGCATTCAGGGTGATGTGGCCGTAGGCGATCTTGCACCCTACTTACAACTCTCTTGACAAAAGCCAAGGTGGTCACCTCGGGCAATCAAGAAGAAAAATACAGCAGGTCGCCAAAACCAACAACATAATGGAAAAAAGCCTACGGCACCTGGTATTCCCAGGCGGTCTCCCATGCAGGTACTAACCAGGCCCGACCCTGCTTAGCATCCGAGATCAGACAAGATCTAACGCATTCAGGGTGATGTGGCTGTAGGCGATCTTGCACCCTACTTACAACTCTCTTGACAAAAGCCAAGGTGGTCACCTCGGGCAATCGAGAGGAAAAATACAGCAGGTCGCCAAAGCCAACAACATAATGGAAAAAAGCCTACGGCACCTGGTATTCCCAGGCGGCCTCCCACCCAGATACGACCCTGCTTAGCATCCAAGATCAGACGAGATCGAGCGCATTCAGGGTGATGTGGCCGTAGGCGATCTTGCACCTTACTTACAACTCTCTTGACAAAAGCCAAGGTGGTCACCTTGGGCAATCGAGAGGAAAAATACAGCAGGTCGCCAAAGCCAACAACATAATGGAAAGAAGCCTACGGCACCTGGTATTCCCAGGCGATCTCCCATCCAGGTACTAACCATGCCCGACCCTGCTTAGCATCCGCGATCAGACAAGATTGAGCGCATTCAGGGTGATGTGGCCATAAGCGATCTTGCACCCTACTTACAACTCTCTTGACAAAAGCCAAGGTGGTCACCTCGGGCAATCGAGAGGAAAAATACAGCAGGTCGCCAAAGCCAACAACATAATGGAAAAAAGCCTACGGCACCTGTTATTCCCAGGCGGTCTCCCAACCAGGTACTAACCAGTCCCGACCTTGCTTAGCATCCGAGATCAGACGAGATTGAGAGCATTCAGGGTGATGTGGCCGTAGGAGATCTTGCACCCTACTTACAACTCTCTTGACAAAAGCCAAGGTGGTCACCTCGGGCATTTGAGAGGAAAAATACAGCAGGTCGCCAAAGCCAACAACATAATGGAAAAAAGCCTACGGCACCTGGTATTCCCAGGCGGTCTCCCATCCAGGTACTAACCAGGCCCGACGCTGCTTAGCGTCCGAGATCAGACGAGATCGAGCACATTCAGGGTGATGTGGCCATAGGCAATCTTGCACAATACTTACAACTCTCTTGACAAAAGCCAAGGTGGTCACCTCGGGCAATCGAGAGGAAAAATACAGCAGGTCGCCAAAGCCAACAACATAATGGAAAAAAGCCTACGGCACCTGGTATTCCCAGGCGGTCTCCCATCCAGGTACTAACCAGGCCCGACCCTGCTTAGCATCCGAGATCAGACGAGATCGAGCGCATTCAGGGTGATGTGGCCATAGGCAATCTTGCACCCTAGTTACAACTCTCTTGACAAAAGCCAAGGTGGTCACCTCGGGCAATTGAGAGGAAAAATACAGCAGGTCGCCAAAGCCAACAACATAATGGAAAAAAGCCTACGGCACCTGGTATTCCCAGGCGGTCTCCCATCCAGGTACTAACCAGGCCCGACCCTGCTTAGCATCCAAGATCAGACGAGATCGAGCGCAACCAGGGTGATGTGGCCGTAGTCGATCTTGCACCCTACTCACAACTCTCTTGACAAAAGCCAAGGTAGTCACCTCGGGCAATCGAGAGGAAAAATACAGCAGGTCGCCAAAGCCAACAACATAATGGAAAAAAGCCTACCGCACCTGGTATTCCCAGGCGGTCTCCCATCCAGGTACTAACCAGGCCCGACGCTGCTTAGCATCCGAGATCAGACGAGATCGAGCGCATTCAGGGTGATGTGGCTGTAGGCGATCTTGCACCCTACTTACAACTCTCTTGACAAAAGCCAAGGTGGTCACCTCGGGCAAAACCAGAGGAAAAATACAGCAGGTCGCCAAAGCCAACCACATAATGGAAAAAAGCCTACGGCACCTGGTATTCCCAGGCGGTCTCCCATCTAGGTACTAACCAGGCCTGACCCTGCTTAGCATCCGAGATCAGACGAGATCGAGCGCATTCAGGGTGACGTGGCCGTAGGCGATCTTGCACCCTACTTACAACTCTCTTGACAAAAGCCAAGGTGGTCACCTCGGGCAATCGAGAGGAAAAATACAGCAGGTCGCCAAAGCCAACAACATAATGGAAAAAAGCCAACGGCACCTGGTATTCCCAGGCGGTCGCCCATCCAGGTACTAACCAGGCCCGACGCTGCTTAGCATCCGAGATCAGACGAGATCGAGCTCATTCAGAGTGATGTGGCCATAGGCGATCTTGCACCCTACTTACAACTCTCTTGACAAAAGCCAAGGTGGTCACCTCGGGCAATCGAGATGAAAAATACAGCAGGTCGCCAAAGCCAACAACATAATGGAAAAAAAGCCTACGGCACCTGGTATTCCCAGGCGGTCTCCCAGCCAGGTACTAACCAGGCCCGACCCGGCTTAGCATCCGAGATCAGACGAGATTGAGCGCATTCAGGGTGATGTGGCCGTAGGCGATCTTACACCCTACTTACAACTCTCTTGACAAAAGCCAAGGTGGTCACCTCGGGCAATAGAGAGGAAAAATACAGCAGGTCGCCAAAGCCAACAACATAATGGAAAACAGCCTACGGCACCTGGTATGCCCAGGCGGTCTCCCATCCAGGTACTAACCAGGCCCGACGCTGCTTAGCATCCGAGATCAGACGAGATCGAGCGCATTCAGGGTGATGTGGCTGTAGGCGATCTTGCACCCTACTTACAACTCTCTTGACAAAAGCCAAGGTGGTCACCTCGGGCAAAACCAGAGGAAAAATACAGCAGGTCGCCAAAGCCAACCACATAATGGAAAAAAGCCTACGGCACCTGGTATTCCCAGGCGGTCTCCCATCTAGGTACTAACCAGGCCTGACCCTGCTTAGCATCCGAGATCAGACGAGATCGAGCGCATTCAGGGTGACGTGGCCGTAGGCGATCTTGCACCCTACTTACAACTCTCTTGACAAAAGCCAAGGTGGTCACCTCGGGCAATCGAGAGGAAAAATACAGCAGGTCGCCAAAGCCAACAACATAATGGAAAAAAGCCAACGGCACCTGGTATTCCCAGGCGGTCGCCCATCCAGGTACTAACCAGGCCCGACGCTGCTTAGCATCCGAGATCAGACGAGATCGAGCTCATTCAGAGTGATGTGGCCATAGGCGATCTTGCACCCTACTTACAACTCTCTTGACAAAAGCCAAGGTGGTCACCTCGGGCAATCGAGATGAAAAATACAGCAGGTCGCCAAAGCCAACAACATAATGGAAAAAAAGCCTACGGCACCTGGTATTCCCAGGCGGTCTCCCATCCAGGTACTAACCAGGCCCGACCCGGCTTAGCATCCGAGATCAGACGAGATTGAGCGCATTCAGGGTGATGTGGCCGTAGGCGATCTTGCACCCTACTTACAACTCTCTTGACAAAAGCCAAGGTGGTCACCTCGGGCAATAGAGAGGAAAAATACAGCAGGTCGCCAAAGCCAACAACGTAATGGAAAACAGCCTACGGCACCTGGTATGCCCAGGCGGTCTCCCATCCAGGTACTAACCAGGCCCGACCCTGCTTAGCATCCAAGATCAGACGAGATCGAGCGCATTCAGGGTGATGTGGCCGTAGGCGATGTTCCACCCTACTTACAACTCTCTTGACAAAAGCCAAGGTGGTCACCTCGGGCAACCGAGAGGAAAAATACAGCAGGTCGCCAAAGCCAACAACATAATGGAAAAAAGCCTACGGCACCTGGTACTCCCAGGCGTTCGCCCATCCAGGTACTAACCAGACCCGACCCTGCTTAGCATCCGAGATCAGATGAGATCGAGCGCATTCAGGGTGATGTGGCCGTAGGCGATCTTGCACCCTACTTACAACTCTCTTGACAAAAGCCAAGGTGGTCACCTCGGGCAATCGAGAGGAAAAATACAGCAGGTCGCCAAAGCCAACAACATAATGGAAAAAAGCCTACGGCACCTGGTATTCCCTGGCGGTCTCCCATCCGGGTACTAACCAGGGCCGACCCTGCTTAGCATCCGAGATCAGACGAGATCAAACGCATTCAGGGTGATGTGGCCGTAGGCGATCTTGCACCCTACTTACAACTCTCTTGACAAAAGCCAAGGTGGTCACCTCGGGCAATCGAGAGGAAAAATACAGCAGGTCGCCAAAGCCAACAACATAATGGAAAAAAGCCTACGGCACCTGGTATTCCCAGGCGTTCGCCCATCCAGGTACTAACCAGGCCCGACCCTGCTTAGCATCCGAGATCAGATGAGATCGAGCGCATTCAGGGTGATGTGGCCGTAGGGGATCTTGCACCCTACTTACAACTCTCTTGACAAAAGCCAAGGTGGTCACCTCGGGAAATCGAGAGGAAAAATACAGCAGGTCGCCAAAGCCAACAACATAATGGAAAAAAGCCTACGGCACCTGGTATTCCCAGGCGGTCTCCCATCCGGGTACTAACCAGGGCCGACCCTGCTTAGCATCCGAGATCAGACGAGATCAAACGCATTCAGGGTGATGTGGCCGTAGGCGATCTTGCATCCTACTTACAACTCTCTTGACAAAAGCCAAGGTGGTCACCTCGGGCAATCGAGAGGAAAAATACAGCAGGTCGCCAAAGCCAGCAACATAATGGAGAACAGCCTACGGCACCTGGTATTCCCAGGCGGTCTCCCAGGCGGTCTCCCAGGCGGTCTCCCATCGAGATACTAACCTAGCCCCACCCTGCTTAGCATCCGAGATCAGACGAGATGGAGCGCATTCAGGGTGATGTGGCCGTAGGCGATCTTGCACCCTACCTCGGGCAAAACCAGAGGAAAAATACAGCAGGTCGCCAAAGCCAACAACATAATGGAAAAAAGCCTACGGCACCTGGTATTCCCAGGCGGTCTCCCATCCAGGTACTAACCAGGCCCGACCCTGCTTAGCATCCGAGATCAGACGAGATCGAGGGCATTCAGGGTGATGTGGCCGTAGGCGATCTTGCCCCTTACTTACAACTCTCTTGACAAAAGCCAAGGTGGTCACCTCGGGCAATCGAGAGGAAAAATACAGCAGGTCGCCAAAGCCAACAACATAATGGAAAAAAGCCTACGGCACCTGGTATTCCCAGGCGGTCTCCCATCCAGGTACTAACCAGGCCCGACCCTGCTTAGCATCCGAGATCAGACGCGATCGAGCGCATTCAGAGTGATGTGGCCGTAGGCGATCTTGCATCCTACTTACAACTCTCTTGACAAAAGGCAAGGTGGTCACCTCGGGCAATCGAGAGGAAAAATACAGCAGGTCGCCAAAGCCAACAACATAATGGAAAAAAGCCTACGGCACCTGGTATTCCCAGGCGGTCTCCCATCCAGGTACTAACCAGGCCCGACCCTGCTTAGCATCCGAGATCAGATGAGATCGAGCCCATTCAGGGTAATGTGGCCGTAGGCGATCTTGCACCCTACTTACAACTCTCTTGACAAAAGCCAAGGTGGTCACCTCGGGCAATCGAGAGGAAAAATACAGCAGGTCGCCAAAGCCAACAACATAAAGGAAAAAAGCCTACGGCACCTGGTATTCCCAGGCTGTCTCCCATCCAGGTACTAACCAGGCCCGACCCTGCATAGCATCCTAGATCAGACGAGATCGAGCGCATTCAGGGTGATGTGGCCGTAGGCAATCTTGCATCCTACTTACAACTCTCTTGACAAAAGCCAAGGTGGTCACCTCGGGCAATTGAGAGGAAAAATACAGCAGGTCGCCAAAGCCAACAACATAATGGAAAAAAGCCTACGGCACCTGGTATTCCCAGGCGGTCTCCTATCCAGGTACTAACCATGCCCGACCCTGCTTAGCATCCGAGACCAGACGAGATCGAGCGCATTCAGAGTGATGTGGCCGTAGGCAATTTTGCACCCTACTTACAACTCTCTTGACAAAAGCCAAGGTGGTCACCTCGGGCTATGGAGAGGAAAAATACAGCATGTCACCAAAGCCAACAACATAATGGAAAAAAGCCTACGGCACCTGGTATTCCCAGGCGGTCTCCCATCCAGGTACTAACCAGGCCCGACCCTGCTTAGCATCCGAGATCAGACGAGATCGAGCGCATTCAGGGTGATGTGGCCGTAGGCAATTTTGCACCCTACTTACAACTCTCTTGACAAAAGCCAAGGTGGTCACCTCGGGCTATCGAGAGGAAAAATACAGCATGTCACCAAAGCCAACAACATAATGGAAAAAAGCCTACGGCACCTGGTATTCCCAGGCGGTCTCCCATCCAGGTACCAACCAGGCCTGACCCTGCTTAGCATCCAAGATCAGACGAGATCGAGCGCATACAGGGTGATGTGGCCGTAGGCGATATTCAACCCTACTTACAACTCTCTTGACAAAAGCCAAGGTGGTCACCTCGGGCAATTAAGAGGAAAAATACAGCAGGTCGCCAAAGCCAACAACATAATGGAAAAAAGCCTACAGCACCTGGTATTCCCAGGCGGTCTCCCATCTAGGTACTAACCAGGCCCGACCCTGCTTAGCATCCGAGATCAGACGAGATCGAGCGCATTCAGGGTGATGTGGCCGTAGGTGATCTTGCACCCTACTTACAACTCTCTTGACAAAAGCCAAGGTGGTCACCTCAGGCAATCCAGAGGAAAAATACAGCAGGTCGCCAAAGCCAACAACATAATGGAAAAAAGCCTACAGCACCTGGTATTCCCAGGCGGTCTCCCATCCAGGTACTAACCAGGCCCGACCCTGCTTAGCATACGAGATCGAGCGCATTCAGGGTGATGTGGCCGTAGGTGATCTTGCACCCTACTTACAACTCTCTTGACAAAAGCCAAGGTGGTCACCTCGGACAAACGACAGGAAAAATACAGCAGGTCGCCAGAGCCAACAACATAATGGAAAAAAGCCTACGGCACCTGGTATTCCCAGGCGGTCTCCGATCCAGGTACTAACCAGGCCTGACCCTGCTTAGCATCCGAGACCAGACGCGATCGAGCGCATTCAGAGTGATGTGGCCGTAGGCGATCTTGCATCCTACTTACAACTCTCTTGACGAAAGCCAAGGTGGTCACCTCGGGCAATCGAGAGGAAAAATACAGAAGGTCGCCAAAGCCAACAACATAATGGAAAAAAGCCTACGGCACCTGGTATTCCCAGGCGGTCTCCCATCCAGGTACTAACCAGGCCCGACCCTGCTTAGCATCTGAGATCAGACGAGATCGAGCGCATTCAGGGTGATGTTGCCGTAGGCGATCTTGCACCCTACTTACAACTCTCTTGACAAAAGCCAAGGTGGTCACCTCGGGCTATGGAGAGGAAAAATACAGCAGGTCGCCAAAGCCAACAACATAATGGAAAAATGCCTACGGCACCTGGTATTCCCAGGCGGTCTCCCATCCAGGTACTATGCAGGCCCGACCCTGCTTAACATCCGAAATCAGAAGAGATCGAGCGCAATCAGAGTGATGTGGCCGTAGGCGAACTTGCACCCTACTTACAACTCTCTTGACAAAAGCCAAGGTGGTCACCTCGGGCAATCGAGAGGAAAAATACAGCAGGTCGCCAAAGCCAACAACATAATGGAAAAAAGCCCTACGGCACCTGGTATTCCCAGGCGGAGTCCCATCCAGCTACTAACCAGGCCCGACCCTGCTTAGCATCCGAGATCAGACGAAATCGAGCGCATTCAGGGTGATGTGGCCGTAGGCGATCTTGCACCCTACTTACAACTCTCTTGACAAAAGCCAAGGTGGTCACCTCGGGCTATAGAGAGGAAAAATACAGCAGGTCGCCAAAGCCAACAACATAATGGAAAAATGCCTACGGCACCTGGTATTCCCAGGCGGTCTCCCATCCAGGTACTACCCAGGCCCGACCCTGCTTAACATCCGAGATCAGACAAGATCGAGCGCATTCAGAGTGATGTGGCCGTAGACAAACTTGCACCCTACTTACAACTCTCTTGACAAAAGCCAAGGTGGTCACCTCGGGCAATCGAGAGGAAAAATACAGCAGGTCGCCAAAGCCAACAACATAATGGAAAAAAGCCTACGGCACCTGGTATTCCCAGGCGGTCTCCCATCCAGGTACTAACCAGGCCCGACGCTGCTTAGCGTCCGAGATCAGACGAGATCAAGCGCATTCAGGGTGATGTGGCCGTAGGCGATCTTGCACCCTACTTACAACTCTCTTGACAAAAGCCAAGGTGGTCACCTCGGGCAATCGAGAGGAAAAATACAGCAGGTCGCCAAAGCCAACAACATAATGGAAAAAAGCCTACAGCACCTGGTATTCCCAGGCGGTCTCCCATCCAGGTACTAACCAGGCACGACCCTGCTTAGCATCCGAGATCAGACGAGATCGAGCGCATTCAGGGTGATGTGGCCGTAGGCGATCTCGCACCCTACTTACAACTCTCTTGACAAAAGCCAAAGTGGTCACCTCGGGCAATCGAGAGGAAAAATACAGCAGGTCGCCAAAGCCAACAACATAATGGAAAAAAGCCTACGGCACCTGGTATTCCCAGGCGGTCTCCCATCCAGGTACTAACCAGGCCCGACCCTGCATAGCATCCTAGATCAGACGAGATCGAGCGCATTCAGGGTGATGTGGCCGTAGGCAATCTTGCATCCTACTTACAACTCTCTTGACAAAAGCCAAGGTGGTCACCTCGGGCAATTGAGAGGAAAAATACAGCAGGTCGCCAAAGCCAACAACATAATGGAAAAAAGCCTACGGCACCTGGTATTCCCAGGCGGTCTCCTATCCAGGTACTAACCATGCCCGACCCTGCTTAGCATCCGAGACCAGACGAGATCGAGCGCATTCAGAGTGATGTGGCCGTAGGCAATTTTGCACCCTACTTACAACTCTCTTGACAAAAGCCAAGGTGGTCACCTCGGGCTATCGAGAGGAAAAATACAGCATGTCACCAAAGCCAACAACATAATGGAAAAAAGCCTACGGCACCTGGTATTCCCAGGCGGTCTCCCATCCAGGTACTAACCAGGCCCGACCCTGCTTAGCATCCGAGATCAGACGAGATCGAGCGCATTCAGGGTGATGTGGCCGTAGGCAATTTTGCACCCTACTTACAACTCTCTTGACAAAAGCCAAGGTGGTCACCTCGGGCTATCGAGAGGAAAAATATAGCATGTCACCAAAGCCAACAACATAATGGAAAAAAGCCTACGGCACCTGGTATTCCCAGGCGGTCTCCCATCCAGGTACCAACCAGGCCTGACCCTGCTTAGCATCCGAGATCAGACGAGATCGAGCGCATACAGGGTGATGTGGCCGTAGGCGATATTCAATCCTACTTACAACTCTCTTGACAAAAGCCAAGGTGGTCACCTCGGGCAATTAAGAGGAAAAATACAGCAGGTCGCCAAAGCCAACAACATAATGGAAAAAAGCCTACAGCACCTGGTATTCCCAGGCGGTCTCCCATCTAGGTACTAACCAGGCCCGACCCTGCTTAGCATCCGAGATCAGACGAGATCGAGCGCATTCAGGGTGATGTGGCCGTAGGTGATCTTGCACCCTACTTACAACTCTCTTGACAAAAGCCAAGGTGGTCACCTCAGGCAATCCAGAGGAAAAATACAGCAGGTCGCCAAAGCCAACAACATAATGGAAAAAAGCCTACAGCACCTGGTATTCCCAGGCGGTCTCCCATCCAGGTACTAACCAGGCCCGACCCTGCTTAGCATACGAGATCGAGCGCATTCAGGGTGATGTGGCCGTAGGTGATCTTGCACCCTACTTACAACTCTCTTGACAAAAGCCAAGGTGGTCACCTCGGACAAACGACAGGAAAAATACAGCAGGTCGCCAGAGCCAACAACATAATGGAAAAAAGCCTACGGCACCTGGTATTCCCAGGCGGTCTCCGATCCAGGTACTAACCAGGCCTGACCCTGCTTAGCATCCGAGACCAGACGCGATCGAGCGCATTCAGAGTGATGTGGCCGTAGGCGATCTTGCATTCTACTTACAACTCTCTTGACGAAAGCCAAGGTGGTCACCTCGGGCAATCGAGAGGAAAAATACAGAAGGTCGCCAAAGCCAACAACATAATGGAAAAAAGCCTACGGCACCTGGTATTCCCAGGCGGTCTCCCATCCAGGTACTAACCAGGCCCGACCCTGCTTAGCATCCGAGATCAGACGAGATCGAGCGCATTCAGGGTGATGTTGCCGTAGGCGATCTTGCACCCTACTTACAACTCTCTTGACAAAAGCCAAGGTGGTCACCTCGGGCTATGGAGAGGAAAAATACAGCAGGTCGCCAAAGCCAACAACATAATGGAAAAATGCCTACGGCACCTGGTATTCCCAGGCGGTCTCCCATCCAGGTACTATGCAGGCCCGACCCTGCTTAACATCCGAAATCAGAAGAGATCGAGCGCAATCAGAGTGATGTGGCCGTAGGCGAACTTGCACCCTACTTACAACTCTCTTGACAAAAGCCAAGGTGGTCACCTCGGGCAATCGAGAGGAAAAATACAGCAGGTCGCCAAAGCCAACAACATAATGGAAAAAAGCCTACGGCACCTGGTATTCCCAGGCGGTCTCCCATCCAGGTACTAACCAGGCCCGACGCTGCTTAGCGTCCGAGATCAGACGAGATCAAGCGCATTCAGGGTGATGTGGCCGTAGGCGATCTTGCACCCTACTTACAACTCTCTTGACAAAAGCCAAGGTGGTCACCTCGGGCAATCGAGAGGAAAAATACAGCAGGTCGCCAAAGCCAACAACATAATGGAAAAAAGCCTACAGCACCTGGTATTCCCAGGCGGTCTCCCATCCAGGTACTAACCAGGCACGACCCTGCTTAGCATCCGAGATCAGACGAGATCGAGCGCATTCAGGGTGATGTGGCCGTAGGCGATCTCGCACCCTACTTACAACTCTCTTGACAAAAGCCAAAGTGGTCACCTCGGGCAATCGAGAGGAAAAATACAGCAGGTCGCCAAAGCCAACAACATAATGGAAAAAAGCCCTAAGGCACCTGGTATTCCCAGGCGGAGTCCCATCCAGGTACTAACCAGGCCCGACCCTGCTTAGCATCCGAGATCAGACGAGATCGAGCGCATTCAGGGTGATGTGGCCGTAGGCGATCTTGCACACTACTTACAACTCTCTTGACAAAAGCCAAGGTGGTCACCTCGGGCAATCGAGAGGAAAAATACAGCAGGTCGCCAAAGCCAACAACATAATGGAAAAAAGCCTACGGCACCTGGTATTCCCAGGCGGTCTCCCATCCAGGTTCTAACCAGGCCCGACCCTGCTTAGTATCCGAGATCAGACGAGATCGAGCACATTCAGGGTGATGTGGCCGTAAGCGATCTTGCACCCTACTTACAACTCTCTTGACAAAAGCCAAGGTGGTCACCTCGGGCAATCGAGAGGAAAAATACAGCAGGTCGCCAAAGCCAACAACATAATGGAAAAAAGCCTACGGCACCTGGTATTCCCAGGCGGTCTACCATCCAGGCACTAACCAGGCCCGACCCTGCTTAGCATCCGAGATCAGACGAAATCAAGCGCATTCAGGGTGATGTGGCCGTAGGCGATCTTGCAACCTACTTACAACTCTCTTGACAAAAGCTAAGGTGGTCTCCTCGGGAAATCCAGAGGAAAAATACAGCAGGTCGCCAAAGCCAACAACATAATGGAAAAAAGCCTAAGGCACCTGGTATTCCCAGGCGGTCTCCCATACAGGTACTAACCAGGCCCGACCCTGCTTAGCATCCGAGATCAGACGAGATCGAGCGCATTCAGGGTGATGTGGCCATAGGCGATCTTGCACCCTACTTACAACTCTCTTGACAAAAGCCAAGGTGGTCACCTCGGGCAATCGAGAGGAAAAATACAGCAGGTCGCCAAAGCCAACAACATAATGGAAAAAAGCCTACGGCACCTGGTATTCCCAGGCGGTCTCCCATCCAGGTACTAACCAGGCCCGACCCTGCTTTGCATCCGAGATCAGACGAGATCAAGCGCATTCAGGGTGATGTGGCCATAGGCGATCTTGCACCCTACTTACAACTCTCTTGACAAAAGCTAAGGTGGTCACCTCGGGCAATGCAGAGGAAAAATACAGCAGGTCGCCAAAGCCAACAACATAATGGAAAAAAGCCTACGGCACCTGGTATTTCCAGGCGGTCTCCAATCCAGGTACTAACCAGGCCCGACCCTGCTTAGCATCCGAGATCGAGCGCATTCAGGGTGATGTGGCCGTAGGCGATCTTGCGCCCTACTTACAACTCTCTTGACAAAAGCCAAGCTGGTCACCTCGGGCAATCCAGAGGAAAAATACAGCAGGTCACCAAAGCCAACAACATAATGGAAAAAAGCCTACGGCACCTGGTATTCCCAGGCGTTCTCCCATCCAGGTACTAACCAGGCCCGACCCTGCTTAGCATCCGAGATCAGACATGATGGAGCGCATGCAGGGTGATGTGGCCGTAGGGGATCTTGCACCCTACTTACAACTCTCTTGACAAAAGCCAAGGTGGTCACCTCGGGCAATCGAGAGGAAAAATACAGCAGGTCGCCAAAGCCAACAACATAATGGAAAAAAGCCTACGACACCTGGTATTCCCAGGCGGTCTCCCATCCAGGTACTAACCAGGCCCGACCCTGCTTAGCATCCGAGATCAGACGAGGTCGAGCGCATTCAGGGTGATGTGGCCGTAGGCGATCTTGCACCCTAATTACAACTCTCTTGAGAAAAGCCAAGGTGGTCACCTCGGGCAATCGAGAGGAAAAATACAGCAGGTCGCCAAAGCAAACAAGATAATGGAAAAAAGCCTACGGCACCTGGTATTCCCAGGCGGTCTCCCATCCAGGTACTAACCAGGCCCGACCCTGCTTAGCATCCGAGATCAGACGAGATCGAGCGCATCCAGGGTGATGTGGCCGTAGGCGATCTTGTACCCTAATTCCAACTCTCTTGAGAAAAGCCAAGGTGGTCACCTCGGGCAATTGAGAGGAAAAATACAGCAGGTAGCCAAAGCCAACAACATAATGGAAAAAAGCCTACGGCACCTGGTATTCCCAGGCGGTCTACCATCCATGTACTAACCAGGCCCGACTCTGCTTAACATCCGAGATCAGACGAGATCGAGCGCATTCAGGGTGATGTGGCCGTAGGCAATCTTGCACGCTACTTACAACTCTCTTGACAAAAGCCAAGGTGGTCACCTCGGGCAATCGAGAGGAAAAATACAGCAGGTCGCCAAAGCCAACAACATAATGGAAAAAAGCCTACGGCACCTGGTATTCCCAGGTGGTCTCCCATCCAGGTACTAACCAGGCCCGACCCTGCTTAGCATCCGACGTCAGACGAGATCGAGCGCATTCAGGGTGATGTGGCCGTAGGCGATCTTGCACGCTACTTACAACTCTCTTGACAAAAGCCAAGGTGGTCACCTCGGGCAATCGAGAGGAAAAATACAGCAGGTCGCCAAAGCCAACAACATAATGGAAAAAAGCCTACGGCACCTGGTATTCCCAGGCGGTCTCCCATCCAGGTACTAACCAGGCCCGACCCTGCTTAGCATCCGAGATCAGACATGATGGAGCGCATGCAGGGTGATGTGGCCGTAGGGGATCTTGCACCCTACTTACAACTCTCTTGACAAAAGCCAAGGTGGTCACCTCGGGCAATCGAGAGGAAAAATACAGCAGGTCGCCAAAGCCAACAACATAATGGAAAAAAGCCTACGACACCTGGTATTCCCAGGCGGTCTCCCATCCAGGTACTAACCAGGCCCGACCCTGCTTAGCATCCGAGATCAGATGAGGTCGAGCGCATTCAGGGTGATGTGGCCGTAGGCGATCTTGCACCCTAATTACAACTCTCTTGAGAAAAGCCAAGGTGGTCACCTCGGGCAATCGAGAGGAAAAATACAGCAGGTCGCCAAAGCCAACAAGATAATGGAAAAAAGCCTACGGCACCTGGTATTCCCAGGCGGTCTCCCATCCAGGTACTAACCAGGCCCAACCCTGCTTAGCATCCGAGATCAGACAAGATCGAGCGCATTCAGGGTGATGTGGCCGTAGGCGATCTTGCACCCTACTTACAACTCTCTTGACAAAAGCCAAGGTGGTCACCTTGGGCAATTGAGAGGAAAAATACAGCAGGTAGCCAAAGCCAACAACATAATGGAAAAAAGCCTACTGCACCTGGTATTCCCAGGCGGTCTACCATCCAGGTACTAACCAGGCCCGACTCTGCTTAACATCCGAGATCAGACGAGATCGAGCGCATTCAGGGTGATGTGGCCGTAGGCGATCTTGCATGCTACTTACAACTCTCTTGACAAAAGCCAAGGTGGTCACCTCGGGCAATAGAGAGGAAAAATACAGCAGGTCGCCAAAGCCAACAACATAATGGAAAAAAGCCTACGGCACCTGGTATTCCCAGGTGGTCTCCCATCCAGGTACTAACCAGGCCCGACCCTGCTTAGCATCCGACGTCAGACGAGATCGAGCGCATTCAGGGTGATGTGGCCGTAGGCGATCTTGCACGCTACTTACAACTCTCTTGACAAAAGCCAAGGTGGTCACCTCGGGCAATCGAGAGGAAAAATACAGCAGGTCGCCAAAGCCAACAACATAATGGAAAAAAGCCTACGGCACCTGGTATTCCCAGGGGGTCTCCCATCCAGGTACTAACCAGGCCCAACCCCGCTTAGCATCCGAAATCAGACGAGTTCGAGCGCATTCAGGGTGATGTGGCCGTAGGCGATCTTGCACCCTACTTACAACTCTCTTGACAAAAGCCAAGGTGGTCACCTTGGGCAATCGAGAGGAAAAATACAGCAGGTCGCCAAAGCCAACAACATAATGGAAAAAAGAGTATGGCACCTGGTATTCCCAGGCGGTCTCCCATCCAGGTACTAACCAGGCCCGACCCTGCTTAGCATCCGAGATCGAGCGCATTCAGGGTGATGTGGCTGTAGGCGATCTTGCACCCTACTTTCAACTCTCTTGACAAAAGCCAAGGTGGTCACCTCGGGCAATCGAGAGGAAAAATACAGCAGGTCACCAAAGCCAACAACATAATGGAAAAAAGCCTACGGCACCTGGTATTCCCAGGCGGTCTCCCATCCAGGTACTAACCAGGCCCGACCCCGCTTAGCATCCAAGATCAGACGAGATCGAGCGCATGCAGGGTGATGTGGCCGTAGGCGATCTTGTACCCTACTTACAACTCTCTTGACAAAAGCCAAGGTGGTCACCTCGGGCAATCGAGAGGAAAAATACAGCAGGTCGCCAAAGCCAACAACATAATGGAAAAAAGCCTACGGCACCTGGTACCCCCAGATGGTCTCCCATCCAGGTACTAACCAGGCCCGACCCTGCTTAGCATCCGAGATCAGACGAGATCAAGCGCATTCAGGGTGATGTGGCTGTAGGCGATCTTGCACTCTACTTACAACTCTCTTGACAAAAGCCAAGGTGGTCACCTCGGGCAATCGAGAGGAAAAATACAGCAGGTCGCCAAAGCCAACAACATAATGGAAAAAAGCCTACGGCACCTGGTATTCCCAGGCGGTCTCCCACCAAGGTACTAACCAGGCCCGACCCTGCTTAGCATCCGAGATCAGACGAGATCGAGCGCATTCAGGGTGATGTGGCCGTAGGCGATCTTGCACCCTACTTACAACTCTCTTGACAAAAGCCAAGGTGGTCACCTCGGGCAATCGAGAGGAAAAATACAGCAGGTCGCCAAAGCCAACAACATAATGGAAAAAAGCCTACGGCACCTGGTATTCCCAGGCGGTCTCCCATCCAGGTACTAACCAGGCCCGACCCTGCTTAGCATCACGAGATCAGACGAGATCGAGCGCATTCAGGGTGATGTGGCCGTAGGCGATCTTGCACCCTACTTACAACTCTCTTGACAAAAGCCAAGGTGGTCACCTCGGGCAATCGAGAGGAAAAATACAGCAGGTCGCCAAAGCCAACAACATAATGGAAAAAAGCCTACGGCACCTGGTATTCCCAGGCGGTCTCCCATCCAGGTACTAACCAGACCCGACCCTGCTTAGCATCCGAGATCAGACGAGATCGAGCGCATTCAGGGTGATGTGGCCGTAGGCAATCTTGCACCCTACTTACAACTCTCTTGACAAAAGCCAAGGTGGTCACCTCGGGCAATCGAGAGGAAAAATACAGCAGGTCGCCAAAGCCAACAACATAATGGAAAAAAGCCTACGACACCTGGTATTCCCAGGCGGTCTCCCATCCAGGTACTAACCAGGCCCAACCCTGCTTAGCATCCGAGATCAGACGAGATCGAGCGCATTCAGGGTGATGTGGCCGTAGGCGATCTTGCACCCTAATTCCAACTCTCTTGAGAAAAGCCAAGGTGGTCACCTCGGGCAATTGAGAGGAAAAATACAGCAGGTAGCCAAAGCCAACAACATAATGGAAAAAAGCCTACGGCACCTGGTATTCCCAGGCGGTCTACCATCCATGTACTAACCAGGCCCGACTCTGCTTAACATCCGAGATCAGACGAGATCGAGCGCATTCAGGGTGATGTGGCCGTAGGCGATCTTGCACGCTACTTACAACTCTCTTGACAAAAGCCAAGGTGGTCAACTCGGGCAATCGAGAGGAAAAATACAGCAGGTCGCCAAAGCCAACAACATAATGGAAAAAAGCCTACGGCACCTGGTATTCCCAGGCGGTCTACCATCCATGTACTAACCAGGCCCGACCCTGCTTAGCATCCGAGATCAGACATGATGGAGCGCATGCAGGGTGATGTGGCCGTAGGGGATCTTGCACCCTACTTACAACTCTCTTGACAAAAGCCAAGGTGGTCACCTCGGGCAATCGAGAGGAAAAATACAGCAGGTCGCCAAAGCCAACAACATAATGGAAAAAAGCCTACGACACCTGGTATTCCCAGGCGGTCTCCCATCCAGGTACTAACCAGGCCCGACCCTGCTTAGCATCCGAGATCAGATGAGGTCGAGCGCATTCAGGGTGATGTGGCCGTAGGCGATCTTGCACCCTAATTACAACTCTCTTGAGAAAAGCCAAGGTGGTCACCTCGGGCAATCGAGAGGAAAAATACAGCAGGTCGCCAAAGCAAACAAGATAATGGAAAAAAGCCTACGGCACCTGGTATTCCCAGGCGGTCTCCCATCCAGGTACTAACCAGGCCCGACCCTGCTTAGCATCCGAGATCAGACGAGATCGAGCGCATTCAGGGTGATGTGGCCATAGGCGATCTTGCACCCTACTTACAACTCTCTTGACAAAAGCCAAGGTGGTCACCTCGGGCAAACGAGAGGAAAAAT
>NW_027507791.1:173600083-173637583 GCF_037356315.1 Lithobates pipiens | reverse complement strand
CCTCGGGCAATCGAGAGAAAAAATACAGCAGTTCGCCAAAGCCAACAACATAATGGAAAAAAGCCTACGGCACCTGGTATTCCCATGCGGTCTCCCATCCAGATACTAACCAGGCCCAACCCTGCTTAGCATCCGAGATCAGACGAGATCGAGCGCATTCAGGGTGATGTGGCTGTAGGCGATCTTGCACTCTACTTACAACTCTCTTGACAAAAGCCAAGGTGGTCACCTCGGGCAATCGAGAGGAAAAATACAGCAGGTCGCCAAAGCCAACAACATAATGGAAAAAAGCCTACGGCACCTGGTATTCCCAGGCGGTCTCCCATCCAGGTACTAACCAGGCCCGACCCTGCTTAGCATCCGAGATCAGACGAGATCGAGCGCATTCAGGGTGATGTGGCCGTAGGCGATCTCGCACCCTACTTACAACTCTCTTGACAAAAGCCAAGGTGGTCACCTCGGGCAATCGAGAGGAAAAATACAGCAGGTCGCCAAAGCCAACAACATAATGGAAAAAAGCCTACGGCACCTGGTATTCCCAGGCGGTCTCCCATCCAGGTACTAACCAGGCCCGACCCTGCTTAGCATCTGAGATCAGACGAGATCGAGCGCATTCAGGGTGATTTGGCCGTAGGCGATCTTGCACCCTACTTACAACTCTCTTGACAAAAGCCAAGGTGGTCTCCTCGGGCAATCGAGAGAAAAAATACAGCAGTTCGCCAAAGCCAACAACATAATGGAAAAAAGCCTACGGCACCTGGTATTCCCATGCGGTCTCCCATCCAGGTACTAACCAGGCCCAACCCTGCTTAGCATCCGAGATCAGACGAGAACGAGCGCATTCAGGGTGATGTGGCTGTAGGCGATCTTGCACTCTACTTACAACTCTCTTGACAAAAGCCAAGGTGGTCACCTCGGGCAATCGAGAGGAAAAATACAGCAGGTCGCCAAAGCCAACAACATAATGGAAAAAAGCCTACGGCACCTGGTATTCCCAGGCGGTCTCCCATCCAGGTACTAACCAGGCCCGACCCTGCTTAGCATCTGAGATCAGACGAGATCGAGCGCATTCAGGGTGATTTGGCCGCAGGCGATCTTGCACCCTACTTACAACTCTCTTGACAAAAGCCAAGGTGGTCTCCTCGGGCAATCGAGAGAAAAAATACAGCAGTTCGCCAAAGCCAACAACATAATGGAAAAAAGCCTACGGCACCTGGTATTCCCATGCGGTCTCCCATCCAGGTACTAACCAGGCCCAACCCTGCTTAGCATCCGAGATCAGACGAGATCGAGCGCATTCAGGGTGATGTGGCTGTAGGCGATCTTGCACTCTACTTACAACTCTCTTGACAAAAGCCAAGGTGGTCACCTCGGGCAATCGAGAGGAAAAATACAGCAGGTCGCCAAAGCCAACAACATAATGGAAAAAAGCCTACGGCACCTGGTATTCCCAGGCGGTCTCCCATCCAGGTACTAACCAGGCCCGACCCTGCTTAGCATCCGAGATCAGACGAGATCGAGCGCATTCAGGGTGATGTGGCCGTAGGCGATCTCACACCCTACTTACAACTCTCTTGACAAAAGCCAAGGTGGTCACCTCGGGCAATCGAGAGGAAAAATACAGCAGGTCGCCAAAGCCAACAACATAATGGAAAAAAGCCTACGGCACCTGGTATTCCCAGGCGGTCTCCCATCCAGGTACTAACCAGGCCCGACCCTGCTTAGCATCACGAGATCAGACGAGATCGAGCGCATTCAGGGTGATGTGGCCGTAGGCGATCTTGCACCCTACTTACAACTCTCTTGACAAAAGCCAAGGTGGTCACCTCGGGCAATCGAGAGGAAAAATACAGCAGGTCGCCAAAGCCAACAACATAATGGAAAAAAGCCTACGGCACCTGGTATTCCCAGGCGGTCTCCCATCCAGGTACTAACCAGACCCGACCCTGCTTAGCATCTGAGATCAGACGAGATCGAGCGCATTCAGGGTGATGTGGCCGTAGGCAATCTTGCACCCTACTTACAACTCTCTTGACAAAAGCCAAGGTGGTCACCTCGGGCAATCGAGAGGAAAAATACAGCAGGTCGCCAAAGCCAACAACATAATGGAAAAAAGCCTACGACACCTGGTATTCCCAGGCGGTCTCCCATCCAGGTACTAACCAGGCCTGACCCTGCTTAGCATCCGACGTCAGACGAGATCGAGCGCATTCAGGGTGATGTGGCCGTAGGCGATCTTGCACGCTACTTACAACTCTCTTGACAAAAGCCAAGGTGGTCACCTCGGGCAATCGAGAGGAAAAATACAGCAGGTCGCCAAAGCCAACAACATAATGGAAAAAAGCCTACGGCACCTGGTATTCCCAGGCGGTCTCCCATCCAGGTACTAACCAGGCCCGACCTTGCTTAGCATCCGAGATCAGACATGATGGAGCGCATGCAGGGTGATGTGGCCATAGGGGATCTTGCACCCTACTTACAACTCTCTTGACAAAAGCCAAGGTGGTCACCTCGGGCAATCGAGAGGAAAAATACAGCAGGTCGCCAAAGCCAACAACATAATGGAAAAAAGCCTACGACACCTGGTATTCCCAGGCGGTCTCCCATCCAGGTACTAACCAGGCCCGACCCTGCTTAGCATCCGAGATCAGATGAGGTCGAGCGCATTCAGGGTGATGTGGCCGTAGGCGATCTTGCACCCTAATTACAACTCTCTTGAGAAAAGCAAGGTGGTCACCTCGGGCAATCGAGAGGAAAAATACAGCAGGTCGCCAAAGCCAACAAGATAATGGAAAAAAGCCTACGGCACCTGGTATTCCCAGGCGGTCTCCCATCCAGGTACTAACCAGGCCCAACCCTGCTTAGCATCCGAGATCAGACGAGATCGAGCGCATTCAGGGTGATGTGGCCGTAGGCGATCTTGCACCCTACTTACAACTCTCTTGACAAAAGCCAAGGTGGTCACCTTGGGCAATTGAGAGGAAAAATACAGCAGGTAGCCAAAGCCAAGAACATAATGGAAAAAAGCCTACGGCACCTGGTATTCCCAGGCGGTCTACCATCCAGGTACTAACCAGGCCCGACTCTGCTTAACATCCGAGATCAGACGAGATCGAGCGCATTCAGGGTGATGTGGCTGTAGGCGATCTTGCATGCTACTTACAACTCTCTTGACAAAAGCCAAGGTGGTCACCTCGGGCAATAGAGAGGAAAAATACAGCAGGTCGCCAAAGCCAACAACATAATGGAAAAAAGCCTACGGCACCTGGTATTCCCAGGTGGTCTCCCATCCAGGTACTAACCAGGCCCGACCCTGCTTAGCATCCGACGTCAGACGAGATCGAGCGCATTCAGGGTGATGTGGCCGTAGGCGATCTTGTATGCTACTTACAACTCTCTTGACAAAAGCCAAGGTGGTCACCTCGGGCAATCGAGAGGAAAAATACAGCAGGTCGCCAAAGCCAACAACATAATGGAAAAAAGCCTACGGCACCTGGTATTCCCAGGGGGTCTCCCATCCAGGTACTAACCAGGCCCGACCCCGCTTAGCATCCGAAATCAGACGAGATCGAGCGCATTCAGGGTGATGTGGCCGTAGGCGATCTTGCACCCTACTTACAACTCTCTTGACAAAAGCCAAGGTGGTCACCTTGGGCAATCGAGAGGAAAAATACAGCAGGTCGCCAAAGCCAACAACATAATGGAAAAAAGAGTATGGCACCTGGTATTCCCAGGCGGCCTCCCATCCAGGTACTAACCAGGCCCGACCCTGCTTAGCATCCGAGATCGAGCGCATTCAGGGTGATGTGGCTGTAGGCGATCTTGCACCCTACTTTCAACTCTCTTGACAAAAGCCAAGGTGGTCACCTCGGGCAATCGAGAGTAAAAATACAGCAGGTCGCCAAAGCCAACAACATAATGGAAAAAAGCCTACGGCACCTGGTATTCCCAGGCGGTCTCCCATCCAGGTACTAACCAGGCCCGACCCCGCTTAGCATCCGAGATCAGACGAGATTGAGCGCATTCAGGGTGATGTGGCCGTAGGCGATCTTGTACCCTACTTGCAACTCTCTTGACAAAAGCCAAGGTGGTCACCTCGGGCAATCGAGAGGAAAAATACAGCAGGTCGCCAAAGCCAACAACATAATGGAAAAAAGCCTACGGCACCTGGTATTCCCAGGCGGTCTCCCAACCAGGTACTAACCAGGCCCGACCCTGCTTAGCATCCGAGATCAGACGAGATCGAGCGCATTCAGGGTGATGTGGCCGTAGGCGATCTTGCACCCTACTTACAACTCTCTTGACAAAAGCCAAGGTGGTCACCTCGGGCAATCGAGAGGAAAAATACAGCAGGTCGCCAAAGCCAACAACATAATGGAAAAAAGCCTACGGCACCTGGTATTCCCAGGCGGTCTCCCATCCAGGTACTAACCAGGCCCGACCCTGCTTAGCATCACGAGATCAGACGAGATCGAGCGCATTCAGGGTGATGTGGCCGTAGGCGATCTTGGACCCTACTTACAACTCTCTTGACAAAAGCCAAGGTGGTCACCTCGGGCAATCGAGAGGAAAAATACAGCAGGTCGCCAAAGCCAACAACATAATGGAAAAAAGCCTACGGCACCTGGTATTCCCAGGCGGTCTCCCATCCAGGTACTAACCAGACCCGACCCTGCTTAGCATCCGAGATCAGACGAGATCGAGCGCATTCAGGGTGATGTGGCCGTAGGCAATCTTGCACCTTACTTACAACTCTCTTGACAAAAGCCAAGGTGGTCACCTCGAGCAATCGAGAGGAAAAATACAGCAGGTCGCCAAAGCCAACAACATAATGGAAAAAAGCCTACGGCACCTGGTATTCCAAGGCGGTCTCCCATCCAGGTACTAACCAGGCCCGACCCTGCTTAGCATCCGAGATCTGACGAGATCGAGCGCATTCAGGGTGATGTGGCTGTAGGCGAACTTGCCCCCTACTTACAACTCTCTTGACAAAAGCCAAGGTGGTCACCTCGGGCAAACGAGAGGAAAAATACAGCAGGTTGCCAAAGCCAACAACATAATGGAAAAAAGCCTACGGCACCTGGTATTCCCAGGCGGTCTCCCATCCAGGTACTAACCAGGCCCGACCCTGCTTAGCATCCGAGATCAGACGAGATCAAGCGCATTCCGGGTGATGTGGCCATAGGCAATCTTGCACCCTACTTACAACTCTCTTGACAAAAGCCAAGGTGGTCACCTCGGGCAATCGAGAGGAAAAATACAGCAGGTCGCCAAAGCCAACAACATAATGGAAAAAAGCCTACGGCACCTGGTATTCCCAGGCGGTCTCCCATCCAGGTACTAACCAGGCCCGACCCTGCTTAGCATCCAAGATCAGACGAGATCGAGCGCATTCAGGGTGATGTGGTCAGCTGTAGGTGTTAAATAACATGTAAGTGTTCATATTCCTATGCAAGTCGTAACAGTCATTAATTATGTTTTTGCCCTTTTTTTGTTGTTTGTAATGTGTAAATGTACCAATTCCAGTATTTATTACCTTTCAGAGATCACAGTGCCACCTTCTGTCCCCCCCCCCCCCCCCCCAGAATGATAGCACCATCTTTATTCATCTATCACTATTCATCTATTCCTAGACTGGGCCCAGGAATGATACAATCATGTACCTGTGCAATTCTTAGATGTGTTCACAAATGCCTGACACAAAACAAAATAAATGAATATGAGGACTTTGTGGTGCCAGCCAAAACCCCAAAGAAGAAAGGAAAGACACAAATGTCTAAACACATAATCTTATTACAATATATCATTAAAAAGACATAACATTTACACACACGATCGGACTATCCGGCAGACTTAGTCCGGCGGACAATCCAATGGATTTTGCAGCTGAGGTCCGCTGACTTTCAAACAAACGGACTTGGCCACTCCAAAGGACCGACGAATTTGAACGTGATGACGTAGAATAAGGAAGTTCATAGCCAGCAGCCAGTAGCTGCCCTACTGTCGGTTTTAGTCCTCCGGACTAGCACACAGACGAACGGATTGTCCGTTAAAAGCCGAGTCCGGTGGACAATTTTGAAGCAAGTCTTATTTCTAAGTCCGTCTGACTTTTGGGAAGAAAAAGTCCACTGGAGCCCACACACAACTAAGTCTGCCGGATAGTCCGATCGTGTGTACGCGGCATAATTGTGCAAGAAAGTGAACATCACAATAACTTCCCTGATAGAGCACTAGTCCTATCTGGCCCAAACAATCTTAAATACAAAATATCATAA
Organism: Lithobates pipiens; assembly: GCF_037356315.1. NCBI lineage: Eukaryota > Metazoa > Chordata > Amphibia > Anura > Ranidae > Lithobates > Lithobates pipiens. Next base: position 173,631,308 of record NW_027507791.1, on the reverse strand, counting down.
AACTAAAAACATAGTAATATGACAATTCAAGGGCCAGTGGTACGGGAAGGGATGCAGCAGTCTCGATGTGTTTTGCAACTGGTTTGCTTCATCAGGAGGCCCTAAAGTGCCAGAGAGTGAACCAAGTTTATGATCAGCACTGACCACACATGGCATACTGGTGTCTCCATATGTGAGTATGTAATATTTTCATAGTTGATGGGCTATGTGGTTTATATATACATTTCTTTTGTTGCAGTTGCAGTTTAATATTAGGATGTGGTGTCATCTTTAGCAAGCTGCACCTTTCATCCCTTACTTTTGCTTAAATGTCTGACACAGTCAAGCCTCTATTGCAGTATCTCTTTTTGAGCCCGATTTACTAAAGTGTGAGGTGAAATAAGTTAAAGAAATTAAAAAAGAGCTGTTCATTTCAAATGGCCAATCATATAAAAAAATGTTATCTCTTTCAAATTCCTCTACACATGACTGCATGCTGCAACGCATGCTCAATGGTCAATAGAATAGCAGCGGGGACTGGAGTAGGTGGCCCAGAGATGGTCATGATGAATCTCATCACTTTTTGCTCATTAGAATGCTGTGGAGTTTGGGGATCCTTGGGCGCACTGGAATATCAGATGCCTGCAGTCTTCTCAAAGGACCTGGGGCCACTTTTCCTGCAAAGTGAGCCCTCATATATATGTCAATGTAAGCTAAGTATGTAACAGAAAGGTATGAGCACATGTGGCGATTGCATGTTCCTGTTATATTACAGAACAGTCACCTTGAAGAGGTGAAGCGCCAAGAACGGGAGCTACTGGAAGCTCAGTCTGTCCCTTTAAGAAATTATTTAATGAAGAACGTTATGCCAACTCTAATACAGGGGCTGAACGAGTGTATTAAAGTCCGCCCAGGTGACCCAATAGATTATCTGGTAAGAGTCTCTGCCATTTATTTCTAAAGATGAAGGTTAATAGCAGATCAGGACTATTCAGACCTAATTGGATGTTTGGGAAGTGAAAACACTCCTTCGCTGATTCCTATGTGCTAGGGAATATTTTTGGCGTGATAGGAAATGTCATCATATCACCTGTTCTTTGTCTGCCACATGTTTGGCAGGAGTGGAAAGCATGTGTACTGCACAGATCTATCTATTTATCTCTGAGGCCGCGTACACACGCGCGGACTGTTTGCCCAACCTTGTTCGTCAAACAGTTTCGGCAAACAGTCCGCTCAAAATTTGCATGAGCGGACTTGCCCACACACGAGCGGACTGTTTCAGCGAACTGTTTGCCAAACAGTTCGCTCAACTTTTGAAATGAACGGACTCGCCCACGTAAGGAGGAGGCAAATCCGCCCATTTCGAGCGCGTGTACAGGTAGGCGGGGCCCGCGAAGGAGACGTCGCGGGCTCCGCCGCCTGGAATGGGCTTAAAGGGGAACCCCAACGCCGAAAAAAATCGGCGTGGGGGTTCCCCCAAAGTCCACACCAGACCCTTGTCCGAGCACGCTACCCGGCCGGCCAGGAAAGGGGGCGAGCGAGCGCGCCCCCCCTCCTGAGCCGTACCAGGCCGCGTGCCCTCAACATGGGGGGTGCCTTGGGGAAGGGGGGGCCGCGCGGCCCCCCCACCCCAAAGCACCTTGTCCCCATGTTGATGAGGACAAGGGCCTCTTCCCGACAACCCTGGCCGTTGGTTGTCGGGGTCTGCGGGCGGGGGGCTTATCGGAATCCGGGAGCCCCCTTTAAGAAGGGGGCCCCCGGATACCGGCCCCCCACCCTATGTGAATGAGTATGGGGTACAATGTACCCCTACCCATTCACCTGTGAAATAAAGTACAAAAAAAAACACAACACAGGGAAAAAATATTTTATTGCACAGCTCCGGGGGTCTTCCGTCTTCGGGGGTCTTCTCGCCGGACTCCTCCGCTATCTGTGTGTAGCTCTTTTGCTAGCGGAGGAGTCCGGCTTTCTTCCTCCCCGCCGCCGGCCTCTTCTCCCGACTTCGGGGGTCTTGTCCCCCTCTTCGGTTCTTCTGCCGGGCCACCGCGCCTTCTTGTAGCTCTTTTACAGGCGGTGGCCCGGTCTTCGGTCGCCGCTGTCGTCGCCGCCGCCGCCTTCCGTTCTTGTTCTTCTTGTCCGGCTCTCCGGCCGGAATGCCAGGGACACGCTCCGCTGCCACTTATATAGTGACAATGGGGCGGTGTCACATGGTATATGTCACATGGGTTGGTCACATGGGTTGATGTCACATGGGGACTATGACATCGTAAGGGGGCGGGGTCACCATGTGACCAACCCATGTGACATATACCATGTGACACCGCCCCATTGTCACTATATAAGTGACCGCACAGCGCGGCTCTGGCATTCCGGCCGGAGAGCTCGTCGAGTCAACATCTCCAGGAGAAGAAGAAGAAGAACAAGAACGGAAGGCGGCGGCGGCGGCGACGACAGCGGCGACAGAAGACCGGGCCACCGCCTGTAAAAGAGCTACAAGAAGGCGCGGTGGCCCGGCAGAAGAACCGAAGGCGGCGACAGAAGAACGGAAGGCAGCGGCGACAGAAGACCGGGCCACCGCCTGCAAAAGAGCTACAAGAAGGCGCGGTGGCCCGGCAGAAGAACCGAAGAGGGGGACAAGACCCCCGAAGTCGGGAGAAGAGGCCGGCGGTGGGGAGGAAGAAAGCCGGACTCCTCCGCTAGCAAAAGAGCTACACACAGATAGCGGAGGAGTCTGGCGAGAAGACCCCCGAAGACGGAAGACCCCCGGAGCTGTGCAATAAAATATTTTTTCCCTGTGTTGTGTTTTTTTTGTACTTTATTTCACAGGTGAATGGGTAGGGGTACATTGTACCCCATACTCATTCACATAGGGTGGGGGGCCGGTATCCGGGGGCCCCCTTCTTAAAGGGGGCTCCCGGATTCCGATAAGCCCCCGCCCGCAGACCCCGACAACCAACGGCCAGGGTTGTCGGGAAGAGGCCCTTGTCCTCATCAACATGGGGACAAGGTGCTTTGGGGTGGGGGGGCCGCGCGGCCCCCCCTTCCCCAAGGCACCCCCCATGTTGAGGGCACGCGGCCTGGTACGGCTCAGGAGGGGGGGCGCGCTCGCTCGCCCCCCTTTCCTGGCCGGCCGGGTAGCGTGCTCGGACAAGGGTCTGGTGTGGACTTTGGGGGAACCCCCACGCCGATTTTTTTCGGCGTTGGGTTCCCCTTTAAGCCCATTCCAGGCGGCGGAGCCCGCGACGTCTCCTTCGCGGGCCCCGCCTACCTGTACACGCGCTCGAAATGGGCGGACTTTCCGAGCGGGAACAGTTTGCTCATTTCGAAAGTAGCCTACACACGGGCGGACTGTTCGCTCAAACACAGTTTCAGCGGACAGTTTTTCGGAATTTCTGAAAGACTTTGTCCGTCCAACTGTCCGCTGAAACTGTCCGCTGAAAGCCCACACACGGGCGGACTGTCCGCCCAAACACTGTTCAGCGGACAAGGTTGGGCGAACAGTCCGCCCGTGTGTACGCGGCCTGAGTCGGACTCGTCTTACAGTCTTTAGTTGCATGATCACCTGTTTATAATTCAAGTTGATAGGATAGATTTAGAGGGCAATAGCTGCGAGTACCCCAACCTTACTATGCATACACAGACTTCGTATCCACCACTCATCCTACAATGCAGTGCTTGATGCCAAAATGGCCCAATAAGAGTCCTAGACATTGCTACATAACCCTTTCATGCCTAAGCCTGACATTTGTTAAAATACGTATTTTTTTTCTAGAAAATGACGTAGAACCCCCAAACATATATATATAATTTATTTTTTATTTTTAGCAGACACCCTAGAGAATAAAATGGCGATCGTTAAAATATTTTATTTTATAATCAGAAAGACTATTCTGGTTATTTACCTTCTGAATTCCCAGGGTGTCAGTCATGAAGTGTTGGTGATGAAATGTTGTTTATCCATCAATGTTTTGTTTGTTGCTGATGATCAGACATATTTGCAAAGTTTGGAGACTTCTGAGTCAGAATATGTGTTTGGGTAAAATGTTCTGTCCTAAGTCCCTTGGGTCCACTTGGATCCTGGGAACAGAAGAAACTAAAGAGGTTTAAGTTTTGTTGAAGTTCTGCTATAATACTGGATTTGGAAAAATGTTTAGTTAAATATATTGAAGCTATATAATGAAAACCCTTGCTGAGAAACATTTTCATTCCTGCATGTTTCACTTATGTTTGAGTCAATTAAGAATATTATTTTTAATCTCTCCAATGGTTAAGGCCTGAATTGATCAGGTAGATTCTGTGACTACTCATGTCAGATGAGGAATATCTGCCCCAGCCAGCCTGCATTCACCCACAGCCCTTTTCACATGAAGAAATGCCCACCCCAGTCATACCCTACAGCCCATCCATACCCTGCCCTATATCCTATCCAGATGAAGTGATGACTACAGCTTTAACATGGAAATCTTTGTTGTTCATCTTTGTTGTTCAAATACCATAGGAGGTGCTCAGATGACTAAAGGCGGACTCCGGCTGGAAAATGTTCCTGCGAATGATACCTCAAGGGGGAGCCACATGACGCAAACCTGGGGTACAAAATTCCCGTGAGCACCACATGAAAAAGATCCAGATGTGCCAGCCCAAAGTCTCCGGTCTCGCCCAACGCATCAGTTCCAGTCTGTCTGTGGATATCAAGTTCTGTCCTTACAAAGAGGCAGTGTTTTGGGGTAGAGAATTAATGTCTGTACATATGAGTGATCACAGAATTGAACCAAAAGGTTTTTGGAAAAGTTGAGCAGAATGAGAGTTATAATGTGGACATTTCCTTTTCCTTCCTTTTCTGCGAATCTAATGGACATTCAGAAGACATCCAAGAGACTTTTCTTTTTGAGTATTTCTTTGGGACTATTTTTATTTGGCCTAAAGGCTGTCATGCCCCTCCCACTTGTTTCTATGGACTGTCACGCCCCTTCCTCCCTTTTGCATTCCATGGACAATTGCTATGCAGCTGAGATTACATGTTTGTTGTTTTCTATTTTTGCATGCTTAAAGGGTGAGGGTCACGGGGCAAATTGGGATTGTTGTTGTAGTGTGCCCAGGACATGCGCGACCATTTCAGTGTATATACTGTTTGAAGGGATGCTGGCATAGGCAGTGTATTATATATGTATTGGTTGAGTTTATATGTGGCCTACCCAATAAAATCACTAGTAACACACTCATTGGACATAGAGAGGATGTGTATTCAGAGTCTACAGGAACTCCACAGTGCTTGACACCTTAGATCGTGCCCTACATCACACTTCATGCATGCCTCCGGCTCCCATACTGAGATGGCCAAGCTACTTTCACAGCTTGCTTTTGCAGGATTCTCTGAGGGTGCCCAACAGGTCCTTAAGCAGACAGCCACTGGCCTTGGACAACAGCACGTACATTTGTTGTGGAAGAACATGCCATCCATGGATTCTGAATGATTCCAAGGGATGGTGTTACTTGGTCTCATTGGTTCCGATAGTGGTGATTCTTGGGGACAGTGAGGAACGTCACTTGCTCAAGGCTAGTGTTCACCCTGGGTGCCCCCTCAAACACGTTATGCTGGGTCATTGTTTCTGGAAAAGAACATGACCTGGGCATAGTTCCTCTCAGGAGCCTGAGGGGGTATTGACATGATGAAAAAGCAAAATAATTGCTTGGGAGCCCCCTGGGTAACATTGGGGGTTTGGTCTCAATACTGAATCCTGGATTAATCCTGGATTAGAGATATTGCAATGTGTGTTGTACTGATTTTGCTTATGGTATTACTTTTATATGCCTGCTTCAAGTTTATTATGTGCATGGTTTCCGAGGTACTTGACCTTCCAACCCAGCTGCAGCTAATAGGATATATCTTAACTTTTACTATGGCCACCGGGATGAGTATGTCACAGTGAGGAGAAGTAAGTCATGTTCATGGTTTGATTTCATAACTTAGAGGGGATTGTTGTGATATGGCTGAACCAGAGTGACTCCATCTTTATAAGTTCACATAAGATTAACTGGGGTTAACCTATTAGTTAGCTTAAACTCTGTATCTGCAGACTATGGCAGTTTTTCTGTGGACATACATATAAGAGAATATAGCTTGCATAGGCAGTTTTATTCTGTACTGTCTAAATAAAGAAATTGTGTCACAATATGTCTGGGACACATATCCCATGACTGTGATTCAGAAGCAGATGTCATAATTAATAATATGTAATGATATGTAACGATGATATGTAACATACGCCTCTGTATTAACCACACCCATGTTCTATACAATGATTGGCTGATAACGGTGCATATAAAATGCAGCCCCTCCCACAATACACCAGACAACTGCTGAACTGTAATCTTGACTCATCACCTTCTTGTTGTCTCCTTGTTGCAGTGTTAAGTAAAGGGTTTCGTGAATATTGTAATTGTGTTAGTTATACCTCTAGCTGGTCTTTGTCAGGTATATAGAAATACCATTTTAATCACAACAACCAAGTCCACCGGATAATCCGATCGTGTGTACATGGCTTAAGACCTCCTGGGAATGTTACACATGGGAGTTAACAGGACGAGAAATCCCACATGTCATGAAAGAAATGAGAGGTAAGATAGATTGGGTCTCACCAACCAAAAGCAACAAGCCGCACTTACCTGAGGAAATGCGACCCCCTAAGCAGTTACATAAGCTTCATTTACAATAGCCAAGCCAACGATCCGAATCGCCTAGATCTCCTTCTCTGTTGCCGGATGAATGGGCAGCATGGAGGTAGTAAACAGCAAACCAGGGAGCACAGTCCTCTGCACGTAACTCCCCCAGAAGGATGAAAAACGAATCACCACAAATCAACAAAAAGGTCGCTAACATAGCGTGACACTGTTTAAAACATTTTATTATAAAATGGAGTAACACTTACAAAAATAGCTTAAAACGAGCATATGGGTACAATTGGTAGTTTCTCCAGGAACCAAGTTAGCCAACCTTCTCTCGTGCATGCATGGTAGCATGTCTGCATAGCTCCGGCTGATGCGTTTTGTCATACTTGATGGCATCAGGGACACGCACACAGGCCACCACTACGCACATATATACTCAAAGAGACCCGGGAGGATCGCAGTGATTGGACCGTCAATTTTCTAATGGGAAGGACCCAATCACCGAATATGTAAATGTGAACTGAAACATTGAATTCCACCTGGCCCGCTCACAGCGACATCTAGTGGGAATAGAATAGGCATTCTTTTAAAACTAACATATTAACCACTTGACCACTGGGCACTTAAACACCCTTAATAACCAGACCAATTTTCAGCTTTCGGTGCTCTCGCATTTTGAATGACAATTACTGTCATGCAACACTGGACCTATATGAAATTTTTGTCCTTTTTTTCACACAAATAGAGCTTTCTTTTGGTGGTATTTAATCACCGCTGGGTTTTTTATTTTTTGTGCTATAAAAGAAAAAATACCGAAAATTCTGTAAAAAAATGAATTTTTCTTTGTTTCTGTTAGAAAATTTAGCAGATTAGTAATTTTTTCTTCATAAATTTTGGCCAAAATTTATACCACTACATATCTTTGGTAAAAATAAGTACAAATTGGTGGATATTATTTGGTCTTTGTGAAAGTTATAGAGTCCACAAGCTATGGTGCCAATATCTGAAAATTGATCACACCTGAAGTACTGACGGCCTATTTCAATTCTTGAGACCCTAACATGCCAGAAAAGTACAAATGCCCCCCAAATGACCCCTTTTTGGAAAGAAGACATTCCAAGGTATTTAGTAAGAGGCATGATGAGTTTTTTGAAGTTGTCATTTTTTCCCACAATTCTTTGCAAAATCAAGATTCTTTTTACTTTTTTTTTTTTTTTCACAAAATTGTCATATTATCAGGTTATTTCTCACACACAGCATATGCATACCACAAATTACACCCCAAAACACATTCTGCTATTACTCCCGAGTATGGCGATACCACATGTGTGAGACTTTTACACAGTGTGGCCACATACAGAGGCCCAGCATGCATGGAGCGCCATCAGGTGTTCTGGAGCACCCAGGACAATTCTGACATTTCTCTCCTACATGTAAAAATCATCATTTATTTGCTAGAAAATTACATAGAACTCCAAAACATTATATATGTTTTTTTAGCAAACACCCTGGAGAATACAATGGTGGTCTTTGCAACTTTTTATCTCGCACGGTATTTGCGCAGTAATTTTTCGAATGCTTTTTTTTGGAAAAAAAACAGTTTTGTGCTTAAAAAAAAAAAACACAGTAAAGTTAGCCCAATTTTTGCATAATGTGAAAGATGAAGTTACGCTGAGTAAATAGATACCTAATATGTCACTCTTCAAAATTGCACACGCTCGTGGAATGGCGCCAAACGTCGCTACTTAAAAATCCCCATAGGCGACGATTTAATTTTTTTTTACTGGTTATATGTTTTGAGTTACAGAGGAGGTCTAGGGCTAGAATTATTGCTCTCGCTCTAACGTTCGCAGCGATACCTCACATGTGTGGTTTGAACACCGTTTTCATATGTGGGCGGGACTTACGTATGCGTTCGCTTCTGCATGCGAGCACATGGGGACAGGGGCGCTTTAAAAAAAAAACATTTTTTTTTATTGTTCATTTTACTTTATTTATTTTAGTTTGACATTTTTTTTCCCCAAAAATAATTTTTTTGATCACTTTTATTCCTATTACAAGGAATGTAAACATCCCTTGTAATAGGAATATGGCATGACAGGTCCTCTTTACAGTGAGATGTGGGGTCAATAAGACCCCGCATCTCACCTCTAAGCTGGGAAGCCTGAAAAAAAAAAAAAGATTCTGGCTTTGATCGTATTAGCGATTCGGTAGAAGCACCAGAGGGCGGAGGGCGGCGGGAGGGGGGGATGTCTATGGCTGGGTATTGCAGGGTATCACCGACTATGGCTGGGTATCTCAGAGTATGGCTGGGTATCTCAGAGTATGGCGTTGCAGAGTACTGCGTTGCAGAGCATTGCAGGGTATTGGCGGGTGTTGCAGAGCATTGCAGAGTGTTGCAGGGTATTGGCGGGTGTTGCAGAGCATTGCAGAGTGTTGCAGGGTATTGGCGGGTGTTGCGGAGTGTTGCAGAGTGTTGCAGAGTGTTGCAAGGTGTTGCAGAGTGTTGCAGAGTGTTGCAGGGTGTTGCAGGGTGTTGCAGAGTGTTGCAGGGTGTTGCAGGGTGTTGCAGGGTGTTGCGGAGTGTTGCAAGGCATTGCGGAGTGTTGCGGAGTGTTGCAGGGCGTTGCGGAGTGTTGCAGGGCATTGCGGAGTGTTGCAGGGCATTGCAGAGTGTTGCAGGGCATTGCAGAGTGTTGCAGGGCATTGCAGAGTAATGGCAGGGTATTGCAGAGTAATGGCAGGGTATTGCAGAGTAATGCAGAGTAATGGCAGGGTATTGCAGAGTAATGCAGAGTAATGCAGGGAATCGAGGGGTTAATTTTCGGTGAGCAGCGATGTGGGCACTGCAGATGCAGCCCACATCGCTGCTGACACCGATCTCTTCCCCCTCCGCTGTACCGATCGGTACAGAGAGGGGGGAGGGAGGAACCGGCGTCATAACATGACGCCGGCTTGTTTACAAGTGATCACTCCGTCATTTGACGGAGCGATCACGTGGTAAACGGCCGCGATGAGCGGCCATTTACCGTGATTCGTGATGCGCCGGGTCCACTGGACCCAGCGGTCACGGATGCTCTCGTGTGCGCGCCCCAGGGGGCGCGCGAGAGCAGAATTCTGGGAGGCCGTTAATTAACGGCCTCTCAGAGTTAAACAACCGCCCTGAAGCCGTTAATCGGCAATGGGCGGTTGTTAAGTGGTTAAATGCATATAAATGGATACCAACATAGATACATTTTAAAAAATATCGTAAACCATTATGTAGCTTTCTATTCCCAAATGTTCAATAAACATCCTCCCAAATGTACATATTAACCACTTGCCTACCAGGCCAATTCTGACATTTCTCTCCTACATGTAAAAATGTATTTGCTAGAAAATTACACAGAACCCCCAAACATTATATATGTTTTTTTTAGCAGAGACCCTAAAGAATAAAATGGCGGTCGTTGCAACTTTTTATCTCGCATGGTATTTGCGCAGGAATTTTTTTCAAACGTGTTTTTTTGGGGAAAGTAAATAGATACCTAACATGTCACGCTTCAAAATTGCACCCGCTTGTGGAATGGCGACAAACTTCAGTACTGTCAGAAACCATGAATCAGACCGAGACAGAAGTACAATTAAATCACACTTGTTTATTAAATAAAAATAATAAGGTAAATAGAAAAAGCGTAGTCAAAGCATAGCCAAAGTCCAGTAACCGGATCGAGTAGTCAGCCAGGCCAGAGTTCAATAACCAGATCAGATAATCAGCCAGGCCAGAAGTCAGGGATCCAAGTAGAGCAACAGCAAGCAGGATAAGGAGCCAGAAGGGATGTCAGCAATTCAATCTTTAAACAGAACCGCAGGAGATGGTTTCTTCTGATGTGACCAAGGCGAAGGCAGAGATGAAGTAAGCTGGACAGCTTTAAGTAAGCAGTTCAGACGAGCATGATCAGGAACAGCTGGTAACTGTGGAGAGAGATGAGAACTGGCAATTAGCCGACAGCTGAGCAGCCAGCCCAGAGAAGGGAGGGCTAAGCCAGCCCTGACAGTACCCCCTCCTCAATGACCCCTCTCCCTCGGATGGCCACCGGGCTTGAGGGGAAACTGTCTATGGAACTCGTGGAGGAGGACAGGGGCATGTACGTCCAAAGATGAAACCCAGGAGCATTCCTCCGGACCGTACCCCTTCCAATGCACCAGGTACTGTATGCGCCCACGAAACCTATGGGAGTCAACAATGGATTGTAACTCATACTCAGGGCTCAAGTCTTGCGGGAACGCATGGGAATGGAGTTCCTGTACTTTTTCCAGTTCCACTTTTTCTCAGTTCCCGTTAGCAGCCGTGTCCTGCAAGACTTTGAAGTATGTGAGCTGTGTGGCAGGTGCTACACCAGCAGCTGCCGACACAGCTCCCAATAGTAAGTGCTGCACACCTGACCATTCAGGCATTGCCAGTAGGGGGCCCCATGACAGCTTCCGCTTTGATCTACCTGTCAATCACAGCTAGCTGACGGGTAGATCAGGTCCCTGCTGCTAAGAGATTGTATTTAGTCAGACCTCTTGTGATGCGCTCCTCCCTGCCGGCCCCTCCTGATTTTCTGTCTCCTCATCCCCCCCCCCCCCCCCCCCCAGTCTCCTGCATACTTGCTCTGTGAACATCAGTTTGGGGTGGTAAGTTGAGCACAATACCTGGCAAAGTTTAATGCAAGGAGGGACGTTTATGTGTGAAGGGTTGGAATAGCAGCGAGTGTGTGTTGGAGCCCTGCAGAGTTTGCAGCCCCCCAAGCTAACATACATCTCCTAAGCAGGAACATCACTATCTCCCCAAGCATTCTGTCCAGATAATGTGCAGTTAATTTATGACCTTTCCGTTTAACCCTGTGTTATCCAAACTCTGTTCAATGAAAAGTGTAAACTCACCACATAAACACTCTATATACAAAATAACATTCCCCAGTAAAGATCAGAACATGATGTTCACATTTGCATGGAAGCACAATTGAATGAATGCTGATTATTCAGAGAATTACCGTATTTATGTTTATTGAGGATTGTTTTTTTTTAAGGAAAAACAGTTAAGCTTCATACACACAATACGAAAATTGGATGAAAAATACCACTTTTGAAGTGTTCGTGCATATGAGCGTATCATTTTTTTTTGGTGGGGGAGTGGATCTTGGGTGGGAGTTTCCACACTTTTTTCCCCAGGACTTGACCCCTGCCAATAGACATAAACAGGACTGCCAGCATGCAGATGAATGAAACACCTGTGCATCCCATGCAGGCAAAGGGGTGGAAGGGGTCAGGATTACCATCATTGTAGCACTTGACTATTGTATACTATCACATGTTGTAAATGTTCCCACTTGCGCTGGTGTTGTAGTGTTTATATCTCCTGTACCACAGCTCTTATTTAAACCAATTATTTTTTAACATTTACTATTTAGAATCTTTTGATATTTTGTTTAATAAAATTGAAGTTTATTGTTAATCCTTTTGTAGAACTTTTTTTACTTACTTGCTGCCTAGAAAACCCCATATGGGGGAGATTCCCTCTTTGACAATTTTCCGGGGTTGTGCAGCGTTGCCCTTTTCTCTGAATAGTGTCCCTTTTTTGTTTTGAAGGGGTGAAAGAATGAGCATGACTGTGTGAATGAGGCCTTTAAATGTATGTAGATTCACTAGAAGCTGAAAGCTAGATAAAGTCAAAGTCCTGCTATCTAGGGTCATTATTACTAATTGCAAGTGTTTTATTAGGCCCCTTCCACACTGACAGACTGAACGGGTCCACCTGTCAGTTTTTCAGGTGGGCGCAATCAGACCATCGGCTATGTGTCGTTTGACACCCAATCCCCTCCTGTCTGCTAATAGCAGATGTATGGGGGATCCATTCCCCATCTGTCTGGCGCATTGGATGACAGTGGGATGTAAATGGACAATTGTTCCGTTTCCATCCAACAGCCCATAGAGAACAGCAAGCTGTGTCCAATCTGCATCAGCGGAAAAAGTCTGTGTCTCACTGTATTGTCCAGGCATGATCCCACTATTGATCAGCACGGGGGTTGTGACCTGCTCCGGGGGCTGGTTCCCCCCTCCTTAGGACAACATGGAGACTCCAGGCTCCCCCGGAGCCACCATATTGATACCAAACTTGGTGTGGACACCTGATCAACTGTACCCAGCAATGGTGACTGCTTGAAATGAGACACTAGAAGCTGAAAGCTACATGAAGTCAAAGTCCTGCCATCTAGTGTCATTATTGCTAACTGCAAGTGCTTCATTAACTTGTTCAGATCTGTGCTATAGCTGAGTGATGGCTACAGCGCGGCTCTGCTTTGCCGGGAAGCCATTAATAAATGTCCTCCCCTTTGCAAGCTGGCCACGCCCCCTAAAGGGGCGCATGGCACGCACTGTGATCACCCGAGTCAATGAGACTCGAGTGATCACAGATCCTTACCACGTGATCAGCTGTCAGCCAATGACAGCTGATCATGTAATGTAAACAGAAGTTCGGTAATCTTTTTTTTTTTCTTCTCACACTGACAACGTGAGAAGGAAAAAAGCCGATCGCCGGCTTCTGTTTGAAGGGACATCGGTCCTGAAGAGGGAGAGGAAAAGCTGCCTCATATATGCCCACAAGTACCGCCTGCCAGTGCCACAAATCAGTGCCCACAGTGCCCCCAATCAGTGCCACCAATCATTGCCACCTATCAGTGCCCACAAGTGCATCCTATCAATGCCCACCAGTGGTGCCAATCAGTGCCACCTAGCAGTGCTGCCTATCAGTGTCACCTACCAGTGCCGATCAGTGCCCATCACTGCCACCCATAAGTGCCAGATATCAGTGACATCTATTAGTGCCCAACAGTGCAGCCTACCAGTGCCCACCAGTGCAGCCTATCAGCTCCCATCAGTGTAGCCTCATTAGCATACATCAATGAAGGAGAAAAATTACCCATTTGCAAAATGTATTAACAAAATATAAAATGGTTTTGTATTTTTTTTTTTTAATCGGTCTTTTTTAAATTTTTTAACAAAATATTTAAAAAAAAATCGCAGAGGTGATCAAATACCACCAAAACAAAGCTCAATTTGTGGGAAAAAAAGATAAAATTTTAATTTGGTGCCAGCATGACAATTGTGCGGTCATACAACACTGTACTCAAACTAAAGATTTATCATTTTCTTCCCACAAATAGAGCTTTCATTTGGTGGTATTTGATCACCACTGGGGTTTTTATTTTTTGCTAAACAAACTAAAAAAAACAACATTTTGGAAAAAATAAAGTTTTTTCTTAGTTTTCTCCTTCACTGATGGGCACTGATGAGGAGGCACTGATATGTAGAATTGATGGGCACTGATATGCAGCACTTATGGGCATCGATAGGTGGCACTGATATGCAGCACTGGTGGGCACTGACAGGCGGCACTAATGGGCACTGACCGGCGGTCAAAAACAAAAGGTGTATAAAGATAATAAATAATAATGATAAATATTATAGTTAATAAATATAAAAATAACTCTAAATAAGGGTGTATAAAAATAAAGAAATAAATGATGAGGATAATAATTAATTAATATAAAAATAACTACAAATCAGGGTGTATAAAAATAACAAATGCATATTAAAAATAAAAAAGGGTGTAGAAAAAGAAAAAAAAATAAGTATAATAATGAGTAAATCTAAAAATAAATAAAAAAATGGGTGTGTGATGACATTAATAATGAAAAAATATAAATAAAAGATTGTGAATGGAAAAAAAGAAATTGGTTAAATAAATATAAACAAATAAAAGTAATATAAAATAAATAAATAAGTGAGTATAAATATACATTAAAAAAAATAAAGATAATGAATACAAATGTATATAAAATAAAAATAAAAAAGGATACATTTATGAATAAATTTAAAGAATAAAGATGAAAAAAAGTGTATAAAAATAATAAGGATGAATATAATAATGAATAAATATAAAAATAAGTACAAATCAGGGTGTAAAAAAGTAAAATAAATGCATATTAAAAATAAAAAAGGGTGTATAGAAATAAATAAATATAATAATGAGTAAATGTAAAAATAAATAATGGTGTATAAAAATAAAAAAGGGTGCGTGATGACATGAATAATGAATAAATGTAAATAAAGGGGTATAAAAAGAATAAATAAAAGCCTTTGTAAATAAAAAGAAAAGAGAGACTGTGTTTCACTGTATTGTCCAGGCTGCTCTACACCGACTATTCACAGGCGCGATCCCACTACTGATCAGCACGGGGGTTTTGACCTGCTCCGTTTCCGGCCTGGGCCGATTCACCCCTCCTTAGAGCAACCTGGTGGGCCTGAGCTCCCCTGGGGCCACCATATTGATACCGAACTTAGCGTGGACACCCGATCGACATAGCACAGGGTAGACCAGAACTCCTGGACTCAAGCAATCCGACAGCCTCAGCCTCCCAAGTAGCTGGGATTACAGACACACGCCACCACGCCCAGCAAGGAGATTGCAATGCTCTCTGTGTCTAGAAGCAGGATTGTCAGTGATGTCATCGCCTCAGCACTGCTATCTAGAGGCAGCATTGGGAATCACACCCACATTTTGCTGGGCTGAATATAGCACAAGCTGCAAGCTATCTAAATGGGCTGCTACAAGGCAGCAGCAACTGAGCCGCTAATAGGGGTCAAGTAGGCGCAATCCGGGCACCCATATAGGTAAAGTAGGCATAATCCAGGCGCTAATAGGGGACAACCCAGGCGCTAGTAAATACTAGGGGACAAAAAAGGGTATAGAAAAAAATAAATAAAATACAATAATGAGTAAATATAAATAGCGGTGTAGAAAAAAAATGACATTAATAATGAATAAATCGAAATAAAAGATTGTGAATGAAAAAAAATAGGTTAATTAAATACAAACAAATAAAAGTAATATAAAATAAATAAATAAGTGAGTATAAATATACATAAAACAATAATAAAGATAATGAATAAAAATTAATCTAAAAAAATAAAAAGGATACATTTATGAATGAATTTAAAGAATAAAGATAAAAAAAGGGTGTATAAAATAATAAATAATAATGATAAATATAAAAACCAATAAATATAAAAATAACTACAAATCAGGGTGTATAAAAATAATAAATTCAAAAATAAAAAAGGGTGTAGGAAAAAAGGAAAAAAATAATAAATATAAAAATGAGTAAATCTAAAAATAAATAAAGGTGTATAAAAATATAAATGTAATAATGAGTAAATCTAAAAATAAATAACGGTGTATAAACATAAAAATGGTGCAAAAGTAAATGTAGGTTCAAATCAGGCGCATCAGGGGTAATAGTTGCAAATCAGGAGCTAATAGGTGCAACAATATAATATATATATATATATATATAATATAATAGTTGTGGAAGAATGGGGGGGCTGGAGAGGTGCTGCAATGCATGCTATTGAGGATGTCTTATCTTATACATGAACATGTACTTTGGTGCATTCACCTGCGTCACAGCATGCAGCTCAGTGCACGTATTGAGAAGTGATTTCATGGATTCCCATCAATTTTATTGGCAAACACATCAAGCAAAAAAAAACAAAAAAACAAACATGTTAATGGGCTCTATCGCACTGTAGTGTTTTTTATGGAAAAACAAAGCATGCGTGTGCAATGAGGATGCTCAGAATTTTGCAGTTGCTCTGCCTTTTGAGAAATGAGGCGTTCCTGTTTTTCTGTGCATTTGTGTGTGCTGTGATGGCCAATAGAATAATAAGAACCCATGTGAATATGATACAACGGCCAAAAAAAAAAAAAAGACAAAAGTGAAAAATCATTCCAATTGGTCCAACAGATCTGGGGGTGGGCGGATATAGTTGGGTGCAAGTCCAATTACATCCGCCCACTTATAGGGATGTATTCCTGCCAGTATTGATCCATGTAATTCCATGGGAAGAGGCCTGAAAATGAATGGAATCCCTTGGGAGACCCCCCAGGTCACCAGAACTAATGCCCCATTGGAAGATATCCCCCTCTATTACTTCTCAGGGGACAATCCAAAATGTAGGATCTTCTTTATTTTGGCTTTCAATGATAATGGCGAACAGGACAAATAGAGGGAGAATCTCCATAACAGGGGCACAGACAGCAATAAAAATCGACAGGTGTTCTAATCCCTCTGCTCTCTATCTAAAAAAAAAAAAAAAAAAAGTTTTACCTTTAGTTACACTTTAACCACTTCAGCCCCGGAAGATTTGGCGGCTGAATGACCGGGACATTTTTTGCAATAATAATGGCGGTGGCTGGTCGGCAAGCAGTTAAATAAACGCCACCCCAAACACAGGTCAGAGTTGAGGTGCATTTGCCGTCACCGGATCACATGTTACAGAAGTACCATGCGATCCGGTTGCTGTGCGTTTTTAGAGTAGTGCATGCACTACTTTTGGTGCAGTCCAGTGTGATTAAAAAAAATGGTCAAAATCGCACTGCATGTGAATCACACAGAAATGCTCAGTTTGGCCCCGTGCGATTCCTGGTGTGAACTGGCCCTTCACTCATTTGTATGCAGAGCTGTAATGAATGGCGACTTCATGTGAGCTCTGGTGCATTGCGGGAAAATGCTGCAAGTCTGACTTTTATATGCAGTGCACTGTAACCCAGCTCATGCCAGCTTTGTAGTATGAACAGGGCACAGAGAAAACAATTGTTTTCTCTATGACCTTGTAGTGCCCGGTGTTGATAAAGTGCAGAAAAATGCATACAGTGTGAATGAGCTCTTGGCCTTCATTCCCAGGGGCGTACCTATCCACACATCTGTGCTTACATCTATTCATAGCAATTGGGATACAGTGGCTGCATGGATATAGCCACAGGTTCCAGCTTGGCAGCCGTGCAAGGGGCAGGTGCATGTCACCAAATGTCTTTTCAGCCATTGGGGCTGATTTATTATAACTGGAGCATGCAAAATCTGGTGCAGCTCTGCATAGAAACTAGTCAGCTTCCAGGATTTTTTTTTTGTCAAAGCTTAAAGCGGAGCTCCCCTGAAAAGGGGAAGTGCCTCTTGTCTGCCCCCTTTCCGGTGTCACATTTGGCACCTTGTGGTGGGGGGGGGGGGGTGGTTATCTGGCTTTGACAGGTACCTACTCCCATTCTTGCCATCCACGCAAGCGAAGTAGGAAACCAGCTGTGAACCCATAAGACTTCACTGCCGTTTCCCTTACCCAAGAAGGCGGCTTGGGTGAGGACACCGCGGCATCCCTGGACAGGTAAGTGTCCTAATAGTAAAAGTCAGTAGCTACAGTATTTGTAGCTGCTGACTTATATTTTTTTGGTGGGGAGCTGGAGCTCCTCTTTAAAGTGGTTGTAAACCCCAGGACAAAAAAAGCCCCTGCAAGATAAAGGCATAATGAGCTAGTATTTATAGCATACTAGCTCATTATGAATGGCTTACCCGAGAACAAAGCCCTCCCAGCCGTCCTCGTACACCGCTCTGGCTGTCGACATCTCTCCCGGAGTTTCTTCCGGGTATCGTGGGCTCCGGCGCTGTGATTGGCCGGAGCTACGATGAAGTCATTTCCGTGCATGCACGCAGGAGCCGCCAGTAACGGTCCACTCACTAAAGCAACGGCACGGACGTGCCGTTGCTTTAATTTGCTTCAGTGTGCATGTGCCGATGACGTCGACACATACATGCAAATACAGAGATATCTCCTAAACCGTTAAGGTTCAGGAGATATCCGAGGTAGCTACAGGTAAAAGCCTTATTATAGGGTTACCTGTAGCAAAAAGTGTGCTGTAAGAGATTACAAACACTTTCATTGAACAAGCTGAAGTTAGAAGCTGATTGGCTACCATGCACAGATGCACAATATTTTGCAGTCTCCAGTTTTAGTAAATCAACCCCAATCTGTCCCAATAGATATAAACAGGACTGCCAGCATGCAGATGAATGAAACACCTGTGCATCCCATGCAAGCAAAGGGGTGGAAGGGGTCAGGATTACCATCATTGTAGCACTTGACTATTGTATACTATCACATGTTGTAAATGTTCCCACTTGCGCTGGTGTTGTAGTGTTTATATCTCCTGTACCACAGCTCTTATTTTAACCAATTATTTTCTAACATTTACCATTTAAAATCATTTAATATTTTGTTTAATAAAATTGAAGTTTATTCTTAATCCTTTTATAGAACCTTTTTTACTTACTTGCTGCCTAGAAAACCCCATATGGGGGAGATTCCCTCTTTGACAATTCTCCGGGGTTGTGCAGCGTTGCCCTTTTCTCTGAATAGTGTCCCTTTTTTGTTTTGAAGGGGTGAAAGGATGAGCATGGCTGTGTGAATGAGGCCTTTAAATGTATGTAGATTCACTAGAAGCTGAAAGCTAGGTAAAGTCAAAGTCAAATAATTACTAATTGCAAGTGCTTTATTAGGCCCCTTCCACACTGACAGATTGATCGGGTCCACCTGTCAGTTTTTCAGGTGGGCGCAATCAGACCATCTATTGCTCTTCATGAAACGGCGGAATATTGGCAGATGTGTCGTTTGACACCCGCTGACACCCTATCCCCTCCTGTCCGCTAATAACGGATGTATGGGGGATCCATTCCCCATCTGTCTGGCGCATTGGATGACAGTGGGATGTAAATGGACAATCGTTCTGTTTCCATCCAACAGCTCATAGAGAACAGCAAGCTGTGTCCACTCTCCATCAACGGAAAAAGTCTTTGTCACACTGTATTGTCCAGGCTGCTCTATACCGGCTTTTTACAGGCTTGATCCCACTATTGATCAGCACGGGGGTTGTAACCTGCTCCGGAGGCTGGTTCCCCCCTCCTTAGGACAACATGGAGACTCCAGGCTCCCCCGGAGCCACCATATTGATACCAAACTTGGTGTGGACACCTGATCAACTGTACCCAGCAATGGTGACTGCTTGAAATGAGACACTAGAAGCTGAAAGCTACATGAAGTCAAAGTCCTGCCATCTAGTGTCATTATTGCTAACTGCAAGTGCTTCATTAACTTGTTCAGATCTGTGCTATAGCTGAATGATGGCTACAGTGCGACTCTGCTTTGCCGGGAGGCCATTTATAAACGTCCTCCCCTTTGCAAGCTGGCCACGCCCCCTTAAATGGGCGTGCGGCACGCACTGTGATCACCCGAGTCAATGAGACTTCAGTGATCACAGATCCGAGTAAGGAGCCGATACCGGCCCCTTACCACGTGATCAACTGTCGGCCAATGACAGCTGATCATGTGATGTAAACAGAAGATCAGTAATCGTTTTTTCTTCTCACTTTTCATTTTTTTATTAGTTAAAAAACTTTCAAAAATCCAATAGATTTCGTTCGACTTCACAATTGTGTCCCACTTGTTTGTGATTCTTTCACAAAAAATAAAAATTTTATATCTTTATGTTTGAAGCCTGAAATGTGGCAAAAGGTTGAAAAGTTCAAGGGGGCCGAATACTTTCGCAAGGCACTGTAAGTGTAATATGTTTGTTTTTTTAATTAAAAAAAAATACCCTTACAAACACTTTATTAACACCCAAACCCAATTTTGCAATTTTTGTTAGTAAACCTGACCCACAAAAAAAAACCTACAAAACAAATTCTCCTACTCCTGACAATTGCGCCGACACCACATATACCACAGTGTTTTGTTGTTTGTATCTGTAGCAGGGATTAGAAACAACTTTATGCTTTTTTTTGCCCTACACAAACTGACACTAAATATAATATAGTCCAAATTAAAGTTGCGCTAAAATAAGTTCCTACCTAAGACACATACCGTAGCTACATAGTTAATCTGGTTGAAAAAAAGACACAAGTGCTACTAACTAATACAAATGACACTTACACTCACACAAAACCCGATCCTGATCTAGTTAAAGTGGTTCTAAAGGCAGAAAGCTGTTTACATAAAAACTTTCTGCATTTAGCTTCCCCCACAAGCCCCTCCTTATATTTGGAAAACAGAGGAACGCCGCGCTTGAAAAAGAAATTAAACAAAAAACTAAAGAAAGGAGCAGCAACCCAAATGTTATACTACATTTGGCATAAGAGAAAAAAGGAGTGGGTTGCGCTACAAAAAAATAACTAAACTAAAAAAATTGTTTTAAAAAATATACCCATGTGAAACAACTCACAAAAAAGTTTGAACTTAGTGGTGTGTTTGTCGCATGCCAGAAAGGGATTAGAATGCGACAAAAAAGACTATCTAATAAAGATAGAAAATACTAAATCAGTGAAAATAGCAGATACCTCTTAGTGTGGTTATACACAGAATACCCTTAATAAGAGTGAATAATCAAATAAATGTGGGATAATGCAAGCAAAACTCTGCTGACAAAACCCAAACGTATAAAAAGAATATATTACACCAATGATACCTAAAGATTGAAATCGTATTGGGTATCAGAAAGTATATGTGGTGAAAATAAAAAATACCTTAAGTAATATTCATATAAGGTGAACCTGCAAAAAAACAGTATAACATCCAAAAATCTGTTGTCTTAAAACGATAGTGAAACAATGTGACATCCAATGGTCCGTTATCTCATAACATTAGTGAAACATGAATATGGAAATTGTTTGAGAACATAATGAGAATGGAACAATGTTCAAAAAGTCCATATACAGTCTCTATTTGCAAGGTTTCCCACAGTGAAGTAGTGACAGTAGAAATATCCAACACGAACGTGACTTGTGCTCAGCCTCCACCAATGATATTATTGCCGCTTACCAGAAACGAATGGTTCCTTATTACAGAGAACCATATAAAGCAGTTGACTGATTCCCCAGTCCAGGGCCTACACGGATGAAATGTAAGGGACTTCAGAGCCCGCTCGTCTCTCGATACACTCCCGTTCGTGGATTTACATAAAAGGCAATGAGACTCACAATAGTGTAAAACCCAAAAATAACTTTAATCGAACGTAAGAGACAAATGCACACTTACAGAAATGAAGATTAAAACGATCGTTACAGCAAAACCGACCCGGCCGGTCTCGGTTAGCGCCCGTTACACCGAAAACATACAACACGAGATGGTGGCGTCAGGACGTCGCTCCTCCTCCCTACGCGTTTCGTCACAATAGGACGTGGTCACGGGGTACGGGCGGCGTCCTGACGCACCGCTTATATAATACAAACATTAAACCATGCCTCGGTTTGACCCCGAGGCCGAGACAGAAAACGCCATATTGGTTTAGGGAAATTAACAGTGACTAGTGCTGCCAGAAACGGCCACCACATGAATTACATGGATTTAGCACGCAAAAGTTAGGGAAAAATAAAATATAAGTTGAGACTCCATAATTCCGCTGAGGAGAATATAACCCAAAATATACATTTAATAAAAGATATAAAAATATAAAGATAATTTTTGCCCATAGATATGTGGCAAAAACAAAATTAATGTAAATGTGGCCGCCCCGGGAAGGATTTCATAAAGAAAAACCCAAAAAGGGCAATATTTAAACTAAATAAAACAAAAGAGCAGATAATTTAACCACATGTGTATTCTGCTCAATTCCAAGGGCCAAACCATACCTGTACAGCTCTTATAAAACAGTTTTAAGCTACAAACAACTCTGATGCTCATGTAGCAAAAATAATAAATAAAAAATGTAAAATAAAATATAAAAAAGAGAAAAATTGTTTGTATGTATTACGTCCATAATTACGTCCTAGTCACGGAACCATAAATATATGTATAGACAATACTAACATACATAACATCAGGATATAGAGACCTGAAAAGACCCCTTAAATAAATTTGGCCACATAAAAATATCCAACCTGAAAATCAGACTGTAAATATATCTTATATTAAATAAGTGGCCATAGCAAAATTAAAATTAAGTTGCACTATGTCAGTGATTACAACAAGGTAAACTGGGCAATAAACCCAATTTCGCCCAAGGGCTAAGAACTATATGCAGCATAGAGCCATACTTGACTCCAAAAATTGATGCCTAAGTTCAAAAATTCAAAGAACAAAAATATAAAAATTAGATTGGAATGACGGAATCATCTTTAATAAACAGGGGGGGTAACAAGGTACACCATATTTAAGAGTTGTCAATAAAACAATTGACGTCGACATCAATATTTAACCCAAAAGGGGTGTAGCTCTTTAATTTGTGTACCCAGGCCATCTCCAACCTGGAGATACTACGGACCAAGCAACTACCTCTCCAGTTAGGCCTGTATTTGTCTATGCCAAGAAAAAGAGTACCTGAAGGATCCCTATTATGAACAGATAAAAAATGCTTGGAGACTGAATGTTTAGTAAACCCTTTCCTGATGTTGCTTATGTGCTCATTAATCCGGACCTGAAGAGGTCTTTTGGTCCGGCCCACATATTGTAGGCCACACGGACATTGGAGCGAATAAACAACACCTGTAGTGGAACAGGTAATAAAGGAATCTATAGAGAAAGTTTTGGAGGTACAGGTAGACGAAAAACTAGTAGTTCTTCGCGTAGTACATTTGTTAAGCTAGCACACCTGACATCTTCTACACTGATAGTACCCCTTTAGCTCCGAGAACAGATTTGTTCTCTCCCTCGGGGGGTTTACAACGTTAGGGGCCAGTTTGTCTCTAAGGTTAGGTACACCTTTAAAGACAACCTTTGGTTTGTCAGGTAAGATGGCACCTAAAACCCTATCGTTCTTTAAGATGTGCCAATATTTATTCATAATGTTCTTTACACTAAAATGTTGGCGCGAGAAGGTAGTAATAAAGGGACATCTGTAAGAACCAACATCCCCCTGATTGTTCTTTCTGGCCTCCAATAGGTCTCCACGGTTGGTGCCAATAACCTGGCCTAAAGCGTCCTTAAGGAATTCAGGACTATACCCCTTATCCAGAAACCTCTTAGTGAGGACATCCGCTTGTGTCAAAAAGGTACTATCCTCTGAACAATTGCGTTTAATTCTGAGGTATTGGCTTTTTGGAACTGAGTTAAGCCATGATTTGTGGCTAAGAGGTTTCTGGATAAGGGGTATAGTCCTGAATTCCTTAAGGACGCTTTAGGCCAGGTTATTGGCACCAACCGTGGAGACCTATTGGAGGCCAGAAAGAACAATCAGGGGGATGTTGGTTCTTACAGATGTCCCTTTATTACTACCTTCTCGCGCCAACATTTTAGTGTAAAGAACATTATGAATAAATATTGGCACATCTTAAAGAACGATAGGGTTTTAGGTGCCATCTTACCTGACAAACCAAAGGTTGTCTTTAAAGGTGTACCTAACCTTAGAGACAAACTGGCCCCTAACGTTGTAAACCCCCCGAGGGAGAGAACAAATCTGTTCTCGGAGCTAAAGGGGTACTATCAGTGTAGAAGATGTCAGGTGTGCCAGCTTAACAAATGTACTACGCGAAGAACTACTAGTTTTTCGTCTACCTGTACCTCCAAAACTTTCTCTACAGATTCCTTTATTACCTGTTCCACTACAGGTGTTGTTTATTTGCTCCAATGTCCGTGCGGCCTACAATATGTGGGCCGGACCAAAAGACCTCTTCAGGTCCGGATTAATGAGCACATAAGCAACATCAGGAAAGGGTTTACTAAACATTCAGTCTCCAAGCATTTTTTATCTGTTCATAATAGGGATCCTTCAGGTACTCTTTTTCTTGGCATAGACAAATACAGGCCTAACTGGAGAGGTAGTTGCTTGGTCCGTAGTATCTCCAGGTTGGAGATGGCCTGGGTACACAAATTAAAGAGCTACACCCCTTTTGGGTTAAATATTGATGTCGACGTCAATTGTTTTATTGACAACTCTTAAATATGGTGTACCTTGTTACCCCCCCTGTTTATTAAAGATGATTCCGTCATTCCAATCTAATTTTTATATTTTTGTTCTTTGAATTTTTGAACTTAGGCATCAATTTTTGGAGTCAAGTATGGCTCTATGCTGCATATAGTTCTTAACCCTTGGGCGGAATTGGGTTTATTGCCCAGTTTACCTTGTTGTAATCACTGACATAGTGCAACTTAATTTTAATTTTGCTATGGCCACTTATTTAATATAAGATATATTTACAGTCTGATTTTCAGGTTGGATATTTTTATGTGGCCAAATTTATTTAAGGGGTCTTTTCAGGTCTCTATATCCTGATGTTATGTATGTTAGTATTGTCTATACATATATTTATGGTTCCGTGACTAGGACGTAATTATGGACGTAATACATACAAACAATTTTTCTCTTTTTTATATTTTATTTTACATTTTTTATTTATTATTTTTGCTACATGAGCATCAGAGTTGTTTGTAGCTTAAAACTGTTTTATAAGAGCTGTACAGGTATGGTTTGGCCCTTGGAATTGAGCAGAATACACATGTGGTTAAATTATCTGCTCTTTTGTTTTATTTAGTTTAAATATTGCCCTTTTTGGGTTTTTCTTTATGAAATCCTTCCCGGGGCGGCCACATTTACATTAATTTTGTTTTTGCCACATATCTATGGGCAAAAATTATCTTTATATTTTTATATCTTTTATTAAATGTATATTTTGGGTTATATTCTCCTCAGCGGAATTATGGAGTCTCAACTTATATTTTATTTTTCCCTAACTTTTGCGTGCTAAATCCATGTAATTCATGTGGTGGCCGTTTCTGGCAGCACTAGTCACTGTTAATTTCCCTAAACCAATATGGCGTTTTCTGTCTCGGCCTCGGGGTCAAACCGAGGCATGGTTTAATGTTTGTATTATATAAGCGGTGCGTCAGGACGCCGCCCGTACCCCGTGACCACGTCCTATTGTGACGAAACGCGTAGGGAGGAGGAGCGACGTCCTGACGCCACCATCTCGTGTTGTATGTTTTCGGTGTAACGGGCGCTAACCGAGACCGGCCGGGTCGGTTTTGCTGTAACGATCGTTTTAATCTTCATTTCTGTAAGTGTGCATTTGTCTCTTACGTTCGATTAAAGTTATTTTTGGGTTTTACACTATTGTGAGTCTCATTGCCTTTTATGTAAATCCACGAACGGGAGTGTATCGAGAGACGAGCGGGCTCTGAAGTCCCTTACATTTCATCCGTGTAGGCCCTGGACTGGGGAATCAGTCAACTGCTTTATATGGTTCTCTGTAATAAGGAACCATTCGTTTCTGGTAAGCGGCAATAATATCATTGGTGGAGGCTGAGCACAAGTCACGTTCGTGTTGGATATTTCTACTGTCACTACTTCACTGTGGGAAACCTTGCAAATAGAGACTGTATATGGACTTTTTGAACATTGTTCCATTCTCATTATGTTCTCAAACAATTTCCATATTCATGTTTCACTAATGTTATGAGATAACGGACCATTGGATGTCACATTGTTTCACTATCGTTTTAAGACAACAGATTTTTGGATGTTATACTGTTTTTTTGCAGGTTCACCTTATATGAATATTACTTAAGGTATTTTTTATTTTCACCACATATACTTTCTGATACCCAATACGATTTCAATCTTTAGGTATCATTGGTGTAATATATTCTTTTTATACGTTTGGGTTTTGTCAGCAGAGTTTTGCTTGCATTATCCCACATTTATTTGATTATTCACTCTTATTAAGGGTATTCTGTGTATAACCACACTAAGAGGTATCTGCTATTTTCACTGATTTAGTATTTTCTATCTTTATTAGATAGTCTTTTTTGTCGCATTCTAATCCCTTTCTGGCATGCGACAAACACACCACTAAGTTCAAACTTTTTTGTGAGTTGTTTCACATGGGTATATTTTTTAAAACAATTTTTTTAGTTTAGTTATTTTTTTGTAGCGCAACCCACTCCTTTTTTCTCTTTTCCCTCCTTATACTTACCTGAGCCTGATCTAGCAATGTACACAAGACTCTCTCGGCTGTCTGTCTCCTCACTGGCTCAGAGACAGCAACGTGAGTCATTGGCTCCCCCTGCTGTCAATCACAGCCAGTGAGAAGGGAGCATGGGTCTTATGGACACACAGAGCCGGCTTGAGAGCCATCACGCACAAAAGTCAATTGCTATGGTGGTCACTCGAAGGGAGACCCAAGAAGAGGATGATCCAGGCTGCTTGGGTAAGTATAACATGTTTGTTATTTAAAAAAATAAAATGATTTAATTTACAATCACCTTAAACCAGGGGTGCCCAACTAGTGGCCCGCAGAGCCCTCTGATGTGGCCCGCAGAGCCCTCTGATGTGGCCCGCGACCTCCTGTTCTGTGATGGAATAGAATAGAATACTGTTATTAATAGTAAGTTTATTACTAAAATCACAGTCTATATATGGGCATATCTGTTCTGCAGTGGTTACTGGGCTGCTTTCAAACTGATCCGATCCACAGGTGCAGAGCAGTGCACCTGAGGGTTACCTGCACTGAGCCATAGGCCCCTTTCACATGGTCAGTCCGACCCAGTTGGACCCTCCATTCACCTCTAAAGAGTAGCAGATGTAAATGGACTTGTGTCCTTTTACAAACGCCTACCTCAAATCCGATCCGCAAAAAAAGAGTAGAGTGTACTGCCATGCACATGCTCCACTCATTGTGGCCCGTGACCGGTTACCAATTTGCTTAGGTGGCCCTCGCTCTTCAAAAGGTTGGGCACCCCTGCCTTAAACTGTATTTTATTTTTTATTTTTAAACTGACTTTTTTCTTCTTCTTTTTTTTGTTTTGTTTTTGTTTACAGACTTCCCCTTTTGCCAAGAGGAAAAGATACAATGCATCTTTTCCCCTACACAGAGGAGAAACAACCCTGGGCTATCTGGCTAATCACAGTGATCACACAGGAGCGTATATAAGTGGCACCCAGGAATTTCACCCTTGGACTGGCTACCAGTCATCTGCATTAAAACCTATTTTCTACTTTATAATTTATATTTCAAAATAAATGAGGAACTAATACAGATAATAGAAACACTGAATAAAAATAAAGTTAATAGTTGGAAAAAAGTCTGTATTGCCCATGCTGCTCTACCCTAGCTATTCACAGGCACAATCCCACTAATCATCAGCACGAGGGTTTTGACCTGCTCTGTCTTCAACCTGGGCTGGTTCACCCCTCCTTAGGACAACCTGCTGGCTCTGGGCTCCCCTGGAAACACCATATTGATAATGAACTTAGTGTGGACAACCAATCAACATAACACAGGGTAGATCAGAACTCTTGGACTCAAGCAATCCAACAGCCTCAGCCTCCCAAGTAGCTGAGATGATAGCTGCACGCTACTGCAACCAGCGAGGAACAGTGCTTGCTCCTGAGATACTAGAAGCTGGAAGCTACATGACCTTAAATCCCCACCTTCCAATATCAATATTTCAATCTGACAGCCTCAGCTGCCAAAGTAGCTGGAATTAGAGATGCACACCACTGCAGGTGACTGCTGTCTCTGAGACACTAGAAGATGAAAGCTATATGAAATCAATAGAAACACTGTATAAAAATAAATTTAACAGTTGGGAAAAAGCCTGTGTCCCACTGTATTGTCCAGGCTGTTCTACACTGGCTATTCAAAGGTGCAATCCCACTACTAATCAGCACAGGGATTTTGACCTGCTTTGTCACTGACCTGGGCTGGTTCACCCCTACTTAGGACATCCTGGTGGCTCCGGGCTCCCCTGGGAACACCATATTGATACCAAATCAACATAGCACAGGGTAGACCAGAACTACTGGACTCAAGCAATCCAACAGCCTCAGCCTCCCAAGCAGCTGGGATTACAGATGCACACCACCGCTCCCAAGGAAAGTCAGTGCATGCTCTGTAATACTAGAAGCTGAAAGCTTCATGATGTCAAATCCATGCCCTCTAATGCTTCCAATACCTATATTGCTATTTGCAAGCGTGTCATTAATATCATTACAATAGACATGTTACCAAAGTACAGCACGAATGAAAAACTACAAATGCTATTAAAACATTGGGGTGAGGGAGGGTGGGGATTCACAGGGAGGTGAAATAATTGTGTAATCCTGAAAAGAGGGGGAAAAAAAGAAGGAGAGCTAATACAATGTCTCTAATTTCACCCTGGGACTGTCTACGAGTCAAAATTGTATAACCCCTAAGTGTAAAAAATAAGGTATAAATATAACAACAGAGTACTATCATCCAAATCGATTGAAATAGATAAATAAATGCGCTTGTCCCCAACTGGTCCCTCAGAACAAAAACGGAGTATGGACTATTCCGGTACAGATAGAATTGATCAGGGGCGTTGCTAGGTTGCAGAAAGACCAGGGGCTTCAGCCTGAAGTCCGAGTCTGGCACCGGGGGGGGGTATGTTACACACACTGACCTACACTGAACCACCTGACACACACTGACCTACCTTCAAATGAAGCCACTGTGCCCATCAAATGCAGCCATAGAGTGAGAGAGAGGAAGGAAGAGAGAGAGAATGAGAGAGAGGGGGGAGGAAGAGAGAGAGAGAATGAGAGAGAGGGGAGGAAGAGAGAGAGGGGGAAGGAAGAGAGAGGTGGGAGAGGAAGAGAGAGGTGGGAGGGAGAGAGAGGGGGAGGGAGAGAGGGGGAGGAAGAAAGAGGGGGAGGAAGAGAGAGGGGAGGAAGAGAGAGAGGGGGAGAGAGAGAGAGGGGGAGGGGGAGAAAGAGAGAAAGGGGAGGGGATAGAGAGAGGGGGAGAGAGAGAGAGAGGGGGGAGGAAGAGAGAGAGGGGGGGAGGAAGAGAGAGGAGAGGAAGAGAGAGAGAGAGAGGGGGAAGGAAAAGAGAGAGGGAGAGAAGGGGAGGAAGAGAGAGGGGGAGAGAGATGGGGGGAGGGAGAGAGAGAGAGAGAAGGGGAGATAGAGAGGGGGCAGTGTGGTGGAGATTTTGAAATATAATATTTATAGCAAGGAGCTTAAAGGAAACCATTCTGAATGTAAGACTTAATATTCTCAGGTTTATGTATAGGTGGACAGAGGTTTTTTACTGTCTCCTATCTCGTGGGAACCATTGAACGTCCCCAGATGTTCAGTGAATCCCCTTTTGTGTTCCCAATCATCTTTGCAGACATTGAGGCTCCATCTCCCAGGGGACATTAACATGCTAATGTCGGAACTGTTTGGGCTTGAGGATCAAAGGAGAGGGTTCATTAGATTGATAAACGAACTGGCATCG
Source organism: Lithobates pipiens (assembly GCF_037356315.1). Classification (NCBI taxonomy): domain Eukaryota; kingdom Metazoa; phylum Chordata; class Amphibia; order Anura; family Ranidae; genus Lithobates; species Lithobates pipiens. Next base: position 173,601,582 of record NW_027507791.1, on the reverse strand, counting down.
GACATTCAGGCCTGAACTATGGATATTTCTGGGAGCTTAAGAATTAGCCAATCAGAGTGTGAGCCATCCTGAACCAATCGGCATTTAGACTTGAGAATCAGCCAATCAGAGGTTTATGCGAACTCAGAGCCAATGGGTGCGTTTCCATCTTCTGATTGGCCAAAATGCATATAAAATAGGGCGAAAGTTAGCTGATGCCTTCTTCAGTTCCAGACCATCAGGGATGACAGGATGTCCGTGTAACGTATACTTGTATCTCTCTCTCTCTCTCTCTCTCTCTCTCTCTCTCTCTCTCTCTCTCTCTAATGTCTCTTTTCTATCTCTAACTATTTCTTTCCTAGGACTTGTCTTGAGATATTGATAAATATATTGAAAGTGTATGTCTATTGTAACCATATGGCCTAAATTATCTTTGCAGCCTAAGCAACACTGTACTTGTAACATCACTTGAGTTATATGATAAGTTCTAATTATTCTAAAGATTCTTTTCTGTATAAATAAATGTCATTGTTTATCTTTCACACTGTTATCGTTCATTTTTATTCTTATGTAGACAAGGTTTATTCACTTATTTCCTGTATCGTTAATCATTTAAGTGAGATAAAAATAGCCTTAAAGAGGGGGAGGGAGAGAGAGGGGAGGAGGAGTGAGAGAAGGGTGAGAGAGAGGAGGGGAGAGAAGGGTGGAGAGAGAGGGGGAGGAAAGAGAGGAAGAGAGAGAGGGAGAGAGAGAGAGAAGGGGAGGAAGAGAGAGAGGAAGAGAGAGGAAGAGAGAGAGAGGGAGGAAGAGAGAGAGGGGGGAGGAGAGAGAGAGAGGGGAGGAAGAGAGGAGCAGTGGAGGAAGAGATAGAGAGGGGGGAGGAGAGAGAGGAGGGGAGGAAGAGAGAGAGAGAAGGGGGAGGAAGAGAGAGAGGGGGAGGAAGAAAGAGAGAGAAGGGGAGGAAGAGAGAGAAGGGAGGAAGAGCGAGAGAGGGGGAGGAAGAGAGAAGGTGGAGAGAGAGGGGAGAGAGAAAGAGAAGGGGAGGAAGAGAGAGAGAGGGGAGGAAGAGAGAGAGAGGGGTGGAAGGAGAGAGAAGGGGAGAAGAGAGAGAGAGAGGGAGAAGAGAGAGAAGGGGAGGAAGAGAGAGGAGAGAGAAGGGGAGGGAAGAGAGAGAGAGAGAGAAGGGGAGGAAGAGGAGAGAAGGGGGAGGAAGAGAGAGAGGGAAGAAGAGAGAAGAAGGGGAGGAAGAGAGAGAGAGATAAGGGGAGGAAGAGAGTGAGAAGGGGAGGATGAGAGAGGGAGAGAGGGGGAGAGGAGAGAGAGCAGTGGAGCTGAGAGCGGGGAAGGGAGAGAGAGTGTGAAGGGAGAAGAGAAAGACGAGAGGGAGAGAGAGAGAGGGGGGAGAGAGGGAGAGAGAGGGGATTCCGGAGGCCCCCCCCCCGACGGACGAGAGAGGCTGGAGAGAGAGGGATGGATGTACAGAGTGGGAGCAGGGGCGGAAGAGAGAGATGGGAGGGAGA
>NW_027507791.1:173445978-173578478 GCF_037356315.1 Lithobates pipiens | reverse complement strand
TCCAACACATCTGCACGGAACTCCATCAACGAAAACTGAAATTCACCCTGGCGTTTCCGGCGGTTCTGCGGATCAAAGCGCCCAACGGCGAACAACTTTCTTTTCAAGACCCTGATGAGGCATCTCGCTTCCTTTTTTTTTTTTTTTTTTAAGCCACTCAGTAGGATTCTTGTTATTAGTAAATTCTAATCAGTTTGACTCTCAGAATCCTAATCTTCATTCTTAACATCATTGTGGCAAAATATCTTTTTCTTTTCACTGTTTTTTTTTTTTTCTTTTTTTAATCTTCTCGTTATACCTTATATCAGTTTAATGTTTATCCATTAAAAAGAGAAGACCATATACATTTTAAGAGAAGAAAAGAAAACAGAAAAAACAATGAGTAAAACTATCGTCTCCTAAGTTATATTTGCCCTCATATAATTGTTACCTTGTCTTAATCATTTATTCATTATTTAATTCAGTTATACCACCCCCACCCTTCCCTCTTCTCTAATTATCTGTTAACCTTCCCTATCTCCACTGCTCTTCATTCCATTAATGCTTGTGTATAATGCTTCGTCTTTTTAAATATTCTCAATTTTTCCCATGTTCTACGGAATTGTGTCATTCTATCTTCCTCCATTTTTCTTAGATACTCCATATTATTTATATATTCAATTTTTTGAATCCATTCTCTTATCGAGGGTCCTTTCACCTGTAACCAATTTTTTGGTATTATGGCTTTTGCAGCATTAAGTAGGACGGGTATTAATGAATTTCTTATTCTTCTTTTGAAATGCTTACTCATTTTTTCTTCTACTCCCAAGAACAAACACTCCCCTGGGGATAGAGGTATTTTTTGCCCTGTTATCTTCTCTATATATTCTATTATTCTACTCCAGTATTGCTTTATTACTGGGCATTCCCACCAGAAATGAAATATTGATCCTGGTATACTACATTTTCTCCAACATAGCTTGGAGTTGGAGGGATCAATTCGATGTAATTTATCTGGTGTTAAATGCCATCTCATTAAACATTTATAATTTACTTCAATTGATCTTATATCAAATATGGAATCATATATCGAGTTAATCATTTGGGTCTCATCCACTCTATAGCCCAGGTCTTTCTCCCATTTAACTATAAATGGGATATTTCCTTGGCCTTCTAGTTCAGAAAGGCCATCGTAGACCTGTGAGACACAATGCTTAACTGCTGATTTCCTTATACATAGTTTTTCCATTAGTGTTAAACTACTTTCATTTCTTAATGGTTTTGGGATGGAGTTAACAAAATGTTGAATCTGCTGGTATTCCCAATCTTTTAACCTTTGCCAATTATGCTTCGTCATTAAATCGTGTTTTGGCATTAACTTCCCCTCCCTTATAATGTCTTTTAGTTGTAAATCCTTCATTTGTTTCCCTAGTGGAGTGTCGTGACCTGGTGTAAAAAAACTCGTGCCCTCTAAAGGGATTAGTGGTGAATTGTGTTGCCATTTGTTTTTACTTTGTATTGTGTCCCATTTTTTCAGTGTCGTTAATGTGATTTCGTGTGTCCTATTGCTAATTACTCAAAATTTTGGTGGAATCCAAATATTTTTTTGTAATTGTGACCCCATCAATATCTCCTCCATTTTTACCCATTTCTTTTTAGTGGTTGAGTTTGTCCATTCGACCAATCTCGATATAATAATTGCTAAATAATATCTGTGTATATCTGATAGTGCCATTCCTCCCCGTTTTTTTTCCCTTGTTAATAAATTATATTTTATCCTAGGTTTTTTGTTTTGCCATATAAATTTTAAGAATAAAGTTCTTATTATATTAAAAAAACAAATTGGTATTTTTATCGGAAGCATTTGCATTTTATATGTAATTTTTGGTAATACCACCATCTAGAAACACATTAATTCTTCCTATCCAGGATATTATTCCTTTGTTCATCTTTGTAAGTAACGCCTTGATTTCATTTATTAGCGGGATATAATTAGCTTGCTATAACCCTTGAATTGTCTTTGTTATTTTAATCCCTAAGTATGTTATTTCTTTTTTTTCCCATGTAAAAGGGAATTTATGCCGTGTCAATTCTTCTTCTTGCGAATTTAAGCCGATGTTCAGAATAACAGTTTTGATTGGATTTATTTTAAAATTAGAGAGGGCCCCATATTCTCCTATCTCCTTTATCAGACCTGATAATGATGTTTGGGGGTTAGTCATGTATAGGAGTATGTCGTCTGCGTATGCCGCCACTTTATGTTCTTCCCCCGCCATTCTTATTCCTTCTATGACTGGATTATTTCGAATTTTTGCTAGTAGGGGTTCCAGAGCTATCACATATAGTAAAGGCGACAGGGGACACCCCTGTCTTGTACCATTACGCATATCAAAGGCGGAAGACATACTCCCATTAACCCCCACTCTGGCTGATGGGTACGTGTATAAATTATTCACCCATTTCATCATTTTTGGCCCAAAACCGTATATCTGTAGTGTTTCCATGATAAAGCTCCAATCTACTCGGTCAAAGGCTTTTTCAGCATCGATCGAAACCAATATCATTGGAGGATTCGTTTCTCTATCCTTCCCCATTAGTAACAGCGTTCGGAGGCTGTTATCTCGTCCCTCCCTCCCTGGGACGAACCCTACTTGATCTCCATTGATCATTTCTGGGAGTAGTTTTTTTATCCTCGTTGCTAACACTTTTGCATATAGTTTAGTGTCCGTATTCAACAATGCAATTGGTCGATAATTAGAGCAGATCGAAGGATCTTTACCGGGTTTTGGGATAAGGGTAATGTTTGCTAGTAGAGATTCTTTTCTCAGGAACTCATCCTCTACCAGTTTGTTCCAAAGTTTACATAGCTGGGGGACCAGTTGTTGTTTAAATTTTTTATAATATCTGATGGTAAAACCATCTGGTCCTGGGCTTTTCCCATTGGGCATATCCTTTATTGCGTTCTCTATTTCTTCTGGGGTGATCGGGTCCTCTAAGTTTCTCGACATCTCTGGAGTTATCTTTGGTAGGTCTATCTCCCTCAAGTATTCCTGTATTTTGATTTTTCTAGTCTCCTTTTGACTTTCAGTCTCCCTGCTCCTAATTGAGTATAGGGCGCCATAGTATGTTTTAAACACGTCTGCTATTTCTGATGTTCTATATTTTATTTCACCTTTCACGTTCTTGATCTTTTCTATGTAGTTAATAGCTTTTTTATCCCTTACCAATCTGGCCAAATGTTTCCCCGTCTTATTTCCCCACATGTATCTCTCTTTTGCTACATTTTTATAGGTTTTTCTTACTTCTTGTTCCATTCTGTTATTTAATTGGGTACGTTTATGTATTATTTCTTTATATATGTTTTTATCGAGATGAGACTTGTGTTTTTGTTCTAATAGATAGTGTTCTTCTTTTAAGTCATTTTGCTGCTTTTCCTTTTCTTTTTTTTTCCAGGACCCTATGGAGATTAATTTCCCCCTGATTAAAGCTTTATGGGCCTCCCAGAGTGTACCCCCTGGGATCTCTTCTGAGTCATTGAATAAAAAATATTGTTCGATTTCATTTTTAACGATATTTTCTGTTTCCACGTTTTCTAATAGGGACTCATTTAGTCTCCATATCCCTTTACTGAATTCTCTTCCTGGATCTTTTAATTTTATTATTACCGGTGCATGATCTGAAAGGGTTATGGAACCTATTTTTGCTTCTAGTATATTTTCTAATAATTCATGGTCAACAAGTATGTAGTCCAATCTGACATACATGTCGTGTACTGTGGAAAAATATGTATAGTCTTTTTTCCCTATATTAAATATTCGCCAAGTATCCATTAATTGTTGCTGGGCCATCTTCTTTTTTAAGGTTCCATGTTGTTTAATTTCGTATACCATACCCAATGAAGTGCTATCTATATACGGGTCGATGGCAAAATTTAGATCACCACCCAAGATTTTATGACCCTGTTTATGTGTATCTAATTTATTCAGAATTTTATTTAGATATTTTTTTGGGCATTTATTGGGACAATATATATTTACTAATGTATATCTATTTCTTTCTATACATCCTTTTACAAATAGAAACCTCCCCTGTGGATCCGTTATTATTTCTTCCATTTTCCATTTGGCTTTTTTAGAGATCCCAATTGCCACTCCCCTAGAGCCCCTTGTTGGGGTGTCTGCATAATACCACGTTGGATACTTCTGTGTGTTTAATCTGATACATAAATCTAGCGTCAGGTGCGTTTCTTGTAAAAACACGACATCTACAGAATATCCCTCCATCTCCCTCAGTATATTATTTCTTTTTTTTGGAGAATTCATTGCTCTAACATTATATGTTGCTATTTCAATTTCTGACATTATACGTACTTAATAATTTTTCTAAAATTTTTTACTAGGAGATGTGGTTTCGTGTTAACAGATTTAACCCTCCCACCCTTCCCTTTACCCGCATCCCTCCTCCCCTTAACCCTCCCATCCCTCCCCCCTCCCTGTCCCCCCACCAGATGTAAAATTGACCTACTGGTCCGGGACCTTTTATCTGGAACGCCCTTGTTCCAATTATCCCTTGGCCCTAGGGTGGAATTCTGTTTAATGGTGCCATCGCCCATCTCGCCTTACATTGGCAAGGTGGTTATCACGCACACTAGGGGCTCCGCCAACCCCCACCGCCCCCCCTCACCTCCCCCCCGACCCCCCCAACCCAACCCGTCCCATCCCCCTCCCCCCCTGGCGAAGGGGGGGAGGGGAGGGGATACGGCAGGAACAAAGAAGGAAAATGTCCCACCAGGCTGGAACTCCCTCCTCTGCTAATTTACATCTCTCTCTATCTCACTTCCCCTCCCTCTCCAGGCAAGGAGGGGTGGGACCACTTTCCGTCTCCCCCCCTCGCCTCCCCCCCTCAGTCCCCCCCCCCCCGGGACAGGGATCCCCAATCTTCCACAGAATTCTGCGATTTCTTCTATAAATCTCAGTCTTGCTGTCCGACAATTTTTTCTCCCTATTAAACTTGCAGGAAAGCCCCAGTTATATTGCACTTCGTTCTCTACCAATATTGTCAATAACGGTTTTAGGGCTCTTCTTCTCTTCAAAGTTTCCTGTGAGAAATCTTGGAATATCTGAATGTCTTTTCCTTCATATCTTAATGGTGCTTTTAATCTTATATTCTTCCATATTTGATATTTTTCCTCTTCATTTTGGAATCGCACTATGATATCCCGTGGCGTTTCTTGTGGGAGACCCTTAGGTTTCCTTATTCTATGCGCCCTCACAATTTTTATCTCATTAGTTATTTCTTTATTCATTAAGGGATTACAGATCTTCATAATTATTTCTGTCAGATCCTCACGTTGTTGTGCGTCTGGCACACCACATATTCTAAGGTTTTTCCTTCTATGTCTATTTTCTTGGTCTTCGATCTTGTATGCTTGATCTTGTTGTGTTATTTTTAAGCTTTGTATTTCTGCTTCCAGATTCTTTATTATCTTCGTATCTTTTTCCACAGTTTTTTCCACCTCTTCTACCCTTTCAAGTATATGACCAAGGTTTTTATGTAATCTTTCCATTTCGGCTTTCATGGTATTTTCCAGAGCTGCAAACATAGAGATCATCTCATCTTTAGTAGGCAATACCTGGAGGTTATCCTGCTGTGTCTGTTGAATTATTAAGGGTACAACCATACAATCTGATTCAGTTGTTAATCTTGGTCCTTCTTCTGGTGGAACATCAGCTAATATTTCTAGGTCCTGTGCGGAGCTATTTAGCGCTTGGTGTTTTCTTTTCTCTTTTTTGTTCTTTTCTCTTTCCCTTTTATCGCTGCTTTCTGTCTGTTGGGTTTTTGTGTATTGTAATTGAGATTTTTCTACTTGCTGCTTCTCTGTGGCTGCCGTCTGTGTAACGTATTTATTCATTGCACCTGGACTGGCGACTAAGCTCCGGCGTGGGGATTTTGGGGTGGCCCCTGCTTTTGCTGATTTTCCCTTCATCTTGCACAGCAAAAGTTAAACACCTTTATTGCTCTTCCCCTTTCTCTCTCCCCCTTTTTTTTTTTTTATTTTTTTTTATTGTCCCGGGGTATCAGCAGCCTCCCGTGACTGCTGAGATATACTTCTGTAGTTTCTAGTTGTCACTGTGTTTACGTATTGCCTTGGCACTGCTGTTACGCCACAGAATTTGTATGTTCCTGCTTACATATTAACCCTTATTGAGTAGATTTTCCAAGCCTTCCCAATGTTTAACGGATATTATAATACAATATATTTTTGATATTTTATATATTTACATCCATTTACCATTTACTCTATAGTTGCTTGTAGTGAGGTTTATCTTGTTGTTATGGTTCTATGATATATTCAGCATTCAAATATTCGGCATTCTATTTCAGATTCAGCCCCCCTTTTTTTTTTTTACTGACCTTCATGAGATTTCTGCCTTTTTATCAGTACAATACAATACAATACCTTCCTGAGTCCTGGGGGCTGTATCTTACTTTGTCCAGTAGATGGCGTCCGGAGCTCACAGCAGACTTTCCGAGGGTTAGCGAAGTTTTCCGAGCGCAGCCCTGCACTGCCCGTGAATCCAATAGACCGGCCACACCGGCACGCGTCCGCACAACCGCTGGGACCCCGCGAGACCCGCAGAGGGTCCGAATCGTCACCCGGAGCACCGCTCAGCAGCATGCAGCATATCCCGGACCAGGGGGGAGAGACAGAGGGGGAAGGTAGGAGGGAAGATCCACGTTTATCGGAGGTGGATAGCCCGAGGATCGGGTCAAAAGGCCGGCAGGGGGGGACTAGAAGGGAGCCGCACTCAGCGGCATTCTCCGAACGGTGGGGGCCATGGAGCACACCAGGACGCTAGGTGCCGACACGCACCATCACAGACTCCTCCCCCGGAAACGGCCTCTCCAGGCTGAGGGCCGTAGGCATCTCGCTTCCTGATATCGCTACGCTCGGGCCCCCATCTCAGCCCCACACCCAAGGTGGCTCCAGTCAACCGTACCCTGGACCAAAGGAGCCCACGGAAAGACTCTCCTAAGCGCTTCGGGGCATCAGGACCGGCTCAACATGCCCAGACCTCATGATGATGGGCTCCAGTGCCCTGCAGTTTCTCTCATTTTTTCTCCCCGGTTTAAGGCCCTACACACTACCCTTTCTCACCTGGATGAAGTGATCCATTTTTGAACCCTTCCCCTCCTGGGCCGTTCACACTTCTCAGGTAGTATCAGGAAGGGGTAAAAGGGCTTTTTGAGTTACTTTGACTTGTACCTTGTTCTCATACGTAATTCATACTGTTTCTCATTCTAGATGTTTTTTTCTCTTTTTATTGCTTGATTTGTTTCTACAAGTTTGCACTTGCATTTCCCCTAGGGTTTCTTCTGTGCAGACCGCCTTGCATGCTCTGAACCCCGCCTGGACTGATGGCGTACCCCGTTCCCTCTTTGTAGGGCAGCAGTACCTGTATCAGGCACGAGGCTCGGTTATGGGAGCTGATCTCCACAGTGACCCCCATGCGGAAAAAAGTGAAGTTGGTAATTGTTTGTTTTCTTCCTTTGTATTTATATTTGGCACGTATACCCTTCCCTCCCCTACCTCCTCCACTTTCCTCTCTTCCCCGCTACGCCTGCTCTCGAGCTGTCCTTACACGCTGCTACCGTATCAAGGGCCCTGCCGGCCCTTTATAATGTAGCGCTCTCACTCTTACATCACTCAGGGCCTCACAAACAAATGGTATTAGTACATTCCAATCATGTCCCCTTTAACACTCCACCATGCTTTAAATAGTCTCATGGAATGTGAAAGGGCTTCTTTCCCCCTCTAAAAGACTGAAGGTACTACGGCACCTTAAGAGGCTTAAAGCAGACATAGCGTTACTGCAGGAAACCCATCTTTCTTCACCTGACTTTGACCGGATGAAGAAGCTGTGGGTGGGTGCTGTGGTTGGCTCTGAGGCCATTGGCCGTAAGGCGGGACTACTTATCCTCATCAATAAGAACCTTCCCTGTAAGATCTTATCTACAGTCGCAGATCAACAGGGCAGACTTCTTTCTATTCTGGCCCGTATAGGGACCAAAGAGCTCGTAGTCTCTAATGTCTATGCCCCTAACAGCCCCACGAAGCAATTCTTCAGCACGTTAACTAGCTGGCTCCTGCATTTTTCTCACCTTCCACAAATTGTAGGGGGCGACTTTAACTCCACAATTCATCCGCTTGACGATAAGTCCTCGCTTCCGCGCCCCGTCTACTCTTCAGCCCCTACCAATCCCACGAGTCTCGTGTCAACGATGGACTCCCATCAACTCCATGACATCTGGCGACTACACCACCCGACCGACCGCAAATTCTCCTTTTACTCCCACCCACACAATGTCTTCACTAGGATCGACTACATATTCTGCTCAAACTACCTAATTTCCATGCTTCCGGGAGCGGAAATCTATGACATAGCTATATCAAACCACGCACCCGTCTCGGTGACCCTAGAGACCCCCGACATTCACCCCAACCCCAAAATATGGCGTTCCCCACCCTACCTTCAACACAACACAGACTTTCAATCATACATGGAAAAAGAGTGGTTAATCTACACACAAACGAATGCAATGCATACTGATAATCCGAACCTGTTTTGGGATGCTGGTAAAGCGTTCCTCAGGGGACGCATTATCTCCTATGCATCTTCGTTTAAAAGACACGCCCTTCTAAACTACAAAACCTCCAGTTCCAGACTTCACCAAGCCCAGCGAGCACTCTATACCAATGATTCACCCGAAAACCGGACGGCTTGGCAAATAGCCAAGCAGTCTTTCGACACCTGGGCCGAAACCTTGGAAACCACCTTGATGCTACTTTACACAAATTTGGCAACAAAGCTGGCAAGCTTCTTGCCAGATTATGCAAGGGACCCTACCACCCGACGGTTATCCCATCCATACGCGACTGACGGCAATGTGACAGCCACGCAGAAAGGCATAAATGCAGCTATGCTGCGCTACTACTCTGCCCTCTATGCGGCGGACCCTATTGACCAGCCCACGGCACGCGACTTCCTTGAAAAAGTTGCGTTGACTCGAATATCTCCCTCCCAACTTGACTCTCTAAATGCCCCCATCTCCCCTTCGGAAATATCCTCCACGATTCGGAACCTAGCCTCCTCCAAAGCCCCTGGCCCTGATGGCCTAACAGGCGAATTCTACAAATCTTTAAGCCCACTACTAACTCCGACTCTTACAGATGTCTACCAACACACATGGTCCGGCGGCCTCTATTTACCCTCAGGCAACCAAGCAATTATTAAACTGCTAGAAAAAAAAGGGAAAGACCCACAAGAGCCTGGGTCATAATAGGCCCATCTCGCTTCTAAACCTCGATGTCAAGATCCTTTCCAAAATAGTAGCCAATCAACTGGCCAACATCATCCCCTCCCTGATACATCCTGCCCAATACGGCAACCATTAATATCAGGAAGGTGATGATAGCGCCAGAGCACGCTAGATGCAACCCTAACAGTGACCTAGCCATTATTACCCTCGATGCCGAAAAGGCTTTTGACAACGTTAACTTTGAGTGGCTATCCATGGTTTTGGGTGAGATGGGCTTCTCCGGCCCCTTTCTCCACCTAATCAGCTCCATGTACACCTCCCCAGCAGCTAGGCTAGTCGTCGCCTGCCTCCTCTGAGACGAGTTTCGCCTACATAAGGGAACCAGACAGGGCTGCCACCTGTCCCTACTCCTTTTTAACATTGCCCTTGAACCACTTTCCAGATATCTGGCAAACGTGGCCCCGTTACATGGGATCAAATTAGGGTCGCACGAACTGAGAACGTCTCTCTTTGCGGATGATGTTCTTATTTTCTCCACCAACCCATCCACAGACATGCCCATGATTAAATATATTTTTGACCAATTCAGAAAATGCTCAGGATTGCGTATAAATTATTCCAAGAGCGAGATACTCCCTTTGGGCTCCCTTCCACCTCCAGCACTCCATTTTCATCATCGCAAAATCCCATATTACATACCTAGGTATCAAAATAGGGAAACTCCCTTCTTCTCTCTACCACCTGAATTACCCTCCCCTCTTTGCCAAAATTATTCAGGAATTTGAAAACTGCATGGATCTGCCTCTTTCGCTTCTGGGAAGGTGTCATCTGGTCAAAATGGTCAGTTTTGCACGCCTCTTATATCCTCTCCAGACGGTACCCTTACTCCTTAGACACAAGGATACCAAACTCCTAAATTCTGTCATTTCCAAATTTATATGGTGAAACAAAAGACCACGCATAGCCTTCTCCAAACTCCACCTTCCCAGAACCGAGTGTCAGACCCACGTGCCTGACAGGTGAGCCCGAAATAGCAGGGGAAGGTCTCCCTTACGGGTCTGGTTCACGGCCCCTGGTAGGATGGACAGGAGGCACGGGAGCGCAGACGGGTATGAGAGCCTGGAGGGTAGATGCTGAAGGAGAGATCCGACGGCAGGGTTCGGACAGGTAAACCGACTCTCACAGCTGGATGCAGGAGAAGATGCGAGCAGAAGGTGGTGAGCAGGTCCAGCCACAGGCACAGATGACAGCAGGCAGAAAGTGCAGAAAAGGGACGAGCAAGTTCGAGTCCGGGTCACAAGCAGGGTTGGCAACAGGCGGGCAGCGTGGTACAAAGGAGCAGGCAGATGCGAGGTCAGAGACAGGCCAAGGTCAAAGGCAGGCAGCAGACAGAAAAATCCAAGGGACGAGCCGGGTAAACAGGAGTTCAGGAACACAAGCAAAGTCACAGGCAACAGGGCACAGGAAGCTGCAGATCGGACAGCACCGAGCACACCATGGGGGAACACTTAAGTAGGCCGATTGGCGCCAACACGCACCGACGCGCACCCGCACAGCTGCGCGCCCAGCAGCGCCAGGGCGCACCAGCACGCATCGATGTCCCGCAGTGGGCCCAGTGATGCGTCCGCTACGGGCAACACTCTGACAGTGCACCCTCCTCAAGGGCAGCCTCCGGATGCCCATCCGGGCCAATCTATCCAAGTGGGCACTTTTAAAAGCACTGAGCAGTTCCTCCGCATGTAAATTACTTTCAGGTTCCCAGGAGTTATCTTCCAGACCGTACCCCTTCCACTTGATTAAATACTGAATTTGGTTACCCCTCCTTCTACAGTCCAGTATCGCTTCCACTTCGAATTCCTCTTCATTATTAACGATTACGGGTTTAAGTGGGCCCGAGTTCCGGCCAGTGAAAGGATTAGGAGTAACAGGTTTTAACAAAGATACATGGAAGACTGGATGAATCTTTAGGGAACCGGGTAAGTCCAACTCATAAGTAACATCGTTAATTTTCCTCCTGACTGCAAAGGGACTCAAAAACTTAGGACCCAGCTTCCTTGAGGGACAAGCCATCTTCAGATTAGCTGTAGAAAGCCAGACCTGATTGCCCGGTACAAGGATGAGTTCTCCTCGCTTCTTCCTATCAAACATCCTCTTGTTATAATCCTGGGTCTTGGCCATAGCCTCCTGTAGCAATTTGTTGTTGGTCAAGAAAAAGTCAATTGTCTCTGAAACTGCAGGAATGGCACACTCAGGAACCAAACCGGGCAAGAAGGATGGATGGTAACCATAATTTGTGAAGAAAGGCGTCTGTTTGATAGCAGAATGCAATGAGTTATTATAGGCAAATTCGACTAAAGGCAGAAGAGAGACCCAGTCATCTTGTGAAAAGGCAGAGAAACAGCGGAGGTATTGTTCCAAGGTCTGATTAGTTCTCTCCGTCTGCCCATTCGTCTGGGGATGATAGGCAGATGAAAAAGCCAACTCAATTTCAAGGGAACTGCACAGAGCCTTCCAAAACTTGGAGGTAAATTGGACACCCCGGTCGGATACAATGCTTGAGGGAACTCCATGCAACCTCACCACTTCTTTAATGAACACCTTTGCAGTTTCAAGGGCCAAAGGTGTGCCTTTCATAGGCAGAAAATGGGCCATCTTAGACAGTCTGTCGACCACCACAAAGATGTTAGAGAAGCCTTCCACCAGGGGCAACTCCACAATGAAATCCATTGAAATCATCTTCCAAGGTCTTTCTGGAACTGGCAAGGGTCTTAGTAGACCCCAGGATCTTGTCCGGCTAGTCTTGCTCCGGGCACAGGTGGTGCAGGACTCTACGTACTTCTTGCAATCAATACTTAGCTGCGGCCACCAGAATGCATGCTGTACCAAGTCCGCCATCTTCAAAGTGCCAAAGTGGCCGGCAAGTTTGTGGTTGTGGCAGAGCTCCAGAACAGCCATCTTCACATCCTCCGGGACTAGAATTTTGTCCCTGCACTGGAACATGCCATTTTGTGACCTCACAACACTCTCAACCAACGGGGACCACCCCACAGAAGCTTGTCTAATCCGGGACAGGAGGTCCCCCTGGAGAAGCAAAAAATTTCCAGCAGGGAGGATGGTATCTGGAAGCAAGGTATCCTGGGAGTTATGAAACATACGGGAGAGGGCATCTGGTTTGATGTTCTTGGAGCCGGGTCTGTACGTGATGTGGAAGTGGAATCTGGAGAAGAACAGTGCCCACCTCGCCTGCCGTGGTTTCAATCTCTTAGCCGTTCTCAGATACTCCAGATTCTTATGGTCGGTATAGACCAGGATTGGATGTGCAGCACCCTCCAGTAAGTAACGCCACTCCTCAAAAGCTGCCTTTATAGCCAGTAGTTCCCGGTCCCCCACATTGTAGTTTCTCTCCGCAGTGGAGAGCTTGAGAGAGTAAAAGGCCACAGGGAAGAGAAGGGCCTTGGCACCTTGTCGCTGGGAGCGTACAGCCCCTACCGCGATTTCTGAAGCATCCACCTCAAGGACAAAAGGCAGGGCAGGATCCGGGTGCTTTAGGATGGAAGCAGAAGTAAAAAGTTCCTTCAGTTTCTGGAAAGCAACTTGGGCCTTAGGGGACCAACAGAAATGGTTTCCTTGCTTGGTTAATTCAGTGATGGGGGTGATTATAGCAGAGAAGCCCCTAATGAACTTCAGATAAAAATTGGCAAAGCCAATAAAACGCTGGACACCCTTTTTATCGGTAGGAGCAGGCCAATCCAGAATAGCGGACACTTTCCGAGGATCCATCTTGATACCGTCAACAGAGATAACCAGGCCAAGGAACTGTATGCTTTGGAGCTCAAATTCGCACTTTTCCAACTTGGCGTAAAGTCTATGCTGCCTAAGGCGAGTCAACACATTTCGGACGTGCCTGCGATGGTCAGAGACTGAGGAAGAGAAGATTAGGATGTCATCCAAGTAAACGATAACGTATAAATCTAACAGGTCACGGAAGACGTCGTTTATAAAGTGTTGGAAAGTGGCGGGTGCATTACAGACCAAAGGGCATAACAAGGTATTCGAAGTGCCCGAACTGCATACAGAAGGCAGTCTTCCACTCGTCCCCCTCACGAATGTGGATCAAGTTGTAGGCACCGCGGAGATCTAACTTGGTGAACACAACAGCGGATCCCAGTCTTTGGAAGAGTTCGGGTACTAAGGGTAGCGGGTAGCGATTTTTGATGGTAATTTTATTTAGCTCCCGATAATCTATACAAGGTCGTAGAGAGTGGTCTTTTTTTTTAAACTAAAAAGACGCCGGCCCCAGCTGGGGA
Source organism: Lithobates pipiens (assembly GCF_037356315.1). Lineage (NCBI taxonomy): Eukaryota > Metazoa > Chordata > Amphibia > Anura > Ranidae > Lithobates > Lithobates pipiens. The sequence goes on along the minus strand of NW_027507791.1, from coordinate 173,564,871 downwards.
AGTAGATGGGCGAATGAAGCCTTTCTTGAGGTTTTCATCTAAATAGCCCTTCAGAGTTTCCAGCTCTTGCTCAGTTAACAGGAAAATTCTTCCAAAAGGGACCTCAGTTCCGGGTAGAAGCTCTATCGGGCAGTCGTAAGATCTGTGCGGGGGTAAGGTTTCTGCTCCTTTCTTGCTAAACACATCCGCAAAATCCCGATAGGGCTCAGGAATTGCTTGAGGTGACTCAGGGTCAGAATCCAGACTGAGAAGCTGAGTGGACGTGGAAGGGACTTCAGGAAAGCAGTGCTGTTGGCAGTAGCCGGAAAGAAACTCGACCCTCCCTGTGGCCCAGTCGATGTTAGGGTTGTGGGCTTGTAGCCAAGGCATTCCCAAGATAATGGGAAAAAGAGGAGAAGAGATGGCATCCAAGCAAAGGAGTTCACGGTGGTTAGGACCCATGGTGGCATGCAAGGGGATGGTTTCCTGGATGACAGGTCCAGAACTTAGGATGGAGCCATCAGCAAGGTGCACCGCCAGGCTCTGGGACTTCGGTCGGAGGGGAATACGGTGATTGGCAGCAAATGTCTGGTCAATAAAACAACTACAGGCTCCGGAATCAATTATGACTTGAACTGGGATATCCTTGTCGGAAAGCTGTAGAACGACATAAGAGCAAGGTGAGAAGTAGACTTAGGCAGATTAGGAGCATGCTTGAAAGGAATCGGAAGAGACTTACGTGTCTTGTTAGGACAAGATCTCACGTAGTGACCTGGTTCCCCACAGTACATACACAGGTTACTGGCTCTTCGACATTTCCGTTCCTCCAGAGTGAGGGATGAACAGATGAGACCCAGCTGCATGGGTTCAGGGGGTTCAGGTCCCGGAGCCGGAGGAGCTAGGGTGGTCGGCCGAGAAAAGCTGGAAGCACTAGGAACCTTGGGGAGGACCCAAGTAGACCGAAACTGGCTGGAGGACCTCTCAGAACGACGTTCCCTAAGGCATCAATCGATTTGGATGGAGAGGTTGATGAGCTCTTCCAGAGACTGGGGGACACCGACCCGTGCTAGTTCATCCTTGAGTGAATCAGACAAACCCATGCGGAACTGGTAGCGCAGGGCGGCATCATTCCATTCTGTATCAGAACTCCAACGTCTAAAGTCCACCACATAGTCCTCTACCGCGCTGCGCCTCTGCTGTAGGGCATGCAAGGCAACCTCCGCAGTTGCTCTCAGCTGGGGATCCTCATAGAGCTGGGGCATAGTGGCGAAAAAGGTATCCAGACTGTCAAGGGAGGGCGACTTCTGCTCTAGGAGACGATGGGCCCAGGAATGGGGTTCACCAGACAGAAGAGAAATCACAAAGCCCACTTTAGTCGCTTCCAGGGAGAAGGTGCGAGGTTGCAAAGCGAAGTAAAGCTGGCAAGCGTTGCGGAAGGACCAGAACCTACCGCGGTCACCAGAGAATCTCTCTGGAGTTGGTACCCTGGGTTCGGGAGGCAGCATTACTACGGAGGGTGCTGATGCTGGTCCGGCAGCGGAAACTCCTGGTTGGTGTGCAGGAGACGACAGTACCTGGATTTGGCCTTCCAGTCTGGTGTAGCCTTCTTGCAGACTCTTCACGGCTTGAGTGAGACCCGCCAGGTGTCTGCACAATTCCTCCATGGGGAAGGCTCCCTGCTCGGGCTCAGACATGGCTGTCCGATACTGTCAGACCCACGTGCCTGACAGGTGAGCCCGAAATAGCAGGGGAAGGTCTACCTTACGGGTCTGGTTCATGGCCCCTGGTAGGATGGACAGGAGGCACGGGAGCGCAGACGGGTATGAGAGCCTGGCGGGTAGATGCTGAAGGAGAGATCTGACGGCAGGGTTCGGACAGGTAAACCGACTCTCACAGCTGGATGCAGGAGCAGATGCGAGCAGAAGGTGGTGAGCAGGTCAGTTCGAGTCCGGGTCACAAGCAGGGTTGGCAACAGGCGGGCAGCGTGGTACAAAGGAGCAGGCAGATGCGAGGTCAGAGACAGGCCGAGGTCAAAGGCAGGCAGCAGACAGGAAAATCCAAGGGACGAGCCGGGTAAACAGGAGTTCAGGAACACAAGCAAAGTCACAGGCAACAGGGCACAGGAAGCTGCAGATCGGACAGCACCGAGCACACCATGGGGGACACTTAAGTAGGCCGATTGGCGCCAACGCTCACCGACGCGCACCAGCTGCGTGCATGCGCACACACGCACGCGCACCCGCACAGCCGCGCGCCCAGCAGCACCAGCGCGCACCAGCACACATCGATGCCCTGCAAAGCGCCCAGTGACACGTCCGCTATGGCCAACTCTCTGACACCGAGGGAGGTATTAGCCTCCCCAATCTAAGAATGTATAACTTAGACTTAGTCTTTTGAGGGTGGGCCTAGACTGGATAACCCAAAAATCCCGCTGGTCAAATTATCAACTGGAGGCTGAAATGATGCACCCCTACTCCCTAACAGCCCTTCTCCACTGTAAGTGGAAACAACTCACGCCGTCACTCCAACATAACCTGTTGCTGAGAGATATAGCTATCGCCTGGAGGGAGGCAAGGAAAGGTCTCAAACTGTCCCCTTTCATTTCAAGATTCCTCCCGATACAGGGCCATCCAAATTTTACCCCGGGGCTGGACCACCAACCTTATGAAGCATGGCGACAAAAGGGCCTCACTACCTTCTCCTCCTTATGTGACCTGGACTCTGGTCGTGCACTATCCTTCCGTTTTTTGGCCGACAAGTTCTCTTTACCAGATTCATCTGCCTTTCACCATGGCCAATGCCTCAGTTTTTTACAGAAAACCTGCAGGGAGGAACGCACAAGGTTCAAATCTTCTTTCATTGAGGCACTCCTTCATAAAGACTCCTACAGAATCTCCGACATCTACAAACCTTTACTTCTGAAAACAACACCTCCTCTGGAATCATCCTCAGTTTCCAACTGGGCAAAAGACTTCTCGGACGATGGCATAGTGGAAAAGATCCTGCAAGGCCTCAACTCAGTTTACAACTTGGTTCCAAACGAATCCTGGAGGGAAACCCAATTGAAAATTGCTCACCGAGCACACATACCTTTCCTGCCCTCAGCGCCACCTCATCAATCTCCTGCTTCACTGTGCCCTCTCTGCCAACAACCTAAACCTTCTCTCACAAACTGCTATTGGTCATGCTTTGTCATCTCAACGTTCTGGGATCAAATCTTAGCCTTCATCTTTGAGATCACGCTCCTGAAGCTCCCTTAAGATCCGCTGCTCCTCATCTTTGGGCACTGGGACCCCAAACTACTCCCATGGTCAACCGCTCCCACACCTCTGGGCAAGGAATGGGCCGTGATTTGCCTATTACTTGCTAGGAGAGCCATTCTAGCCAACTGGACAACCACTGCCAAACCCTCTGTTGCTCAAGTCAGTAGGGACCTCATGCACCTTCTTTTCCGGGACAAACTTAATACAAATCTGTACCACGCAAAAGCCAAACAGCGCTTCCACAACAGATGGGACATGTTCATAGCCTCTAAGCTCACTCCACAGGAACGAGCTCACCTTGAGGACCACTCTTTCATCCACAAGGGACTCCCGCCAACAGCGAACCTTGATACAACCTGAAACTTCAGACTACAGGACAGCGGATTTCAGACCCTCTCCCCCCCACACTGGGTTATACCCTCTTCTACCGACAGTTCGGATTTATGCTGGATCCCCCCCCCATGTTCGAGCAGCCATACCTGACTCAGACCCTTCCCCCCCTCCCCCTCTCTCCTCGCCTTCCCTCCTGTCTTTTATCTTCAGGTATGTTACACGTTATACTCTGGTTCCTTCTAAGGTATGGTGTCTTACTATTCTCAGATCCATCCAGTTGAGGCCTCCCCTTCTCCTTCTTCCGAAGGGGAATGGTAGGTTTTTCATTCCTTGTAAAGAGTACTATGTTCATATTACATTTTATGTCATATAACTGCTCTTATCCAACCTGTATTCTAAAACAAAAATTATTTTGTCCTTGCGATTTTGAATTCTTTGTCATGTACCCTCTTTTTCAATAAAATTTTGTATAAAAAAAAAAAAGTTGAAGAAATAGAAAACTCAACACTTGAATACTTGAATGAAATAGATCTTCTTAAAGAAGAAAACATTACACTACAAAATAAACTGGAAGATTATGAGAACCGTGCAAGAAGGTCCAATTTGCGATTCAGGGGCATACCTGAATCGATCACTGACTTATCTGCCACATTAACAGCAGCATTATGCCAAGAATTGCAACCAGGAATACCGATTTGAAACACTGGAAATGGACAGGGGGCCAGAGCTCTCATGCCTAAAAAAAGCAGATGGACCCCCACGTGACATCATAGCAAAGTTCAATTTTTATCGCACAAAGGAACAACTCTTAATTGCAGCCAGAGAGAGACAATCTAACCTTCCAGAGTCACAATTTTTGGATTTTCGCTGATCTCTCTCAAGTAACCATTTCTAAAAGACGTGCCATGAAACCACATTTAATGGAATTACAACGTTATAACATCACATACCAATGGGGTTTTCCATTCTCCATATACTTCAGCTACTAAGGTACCAAAAACATCTGTAGATCACCGAATGAACTTCAACAAGCCTTACTTGACCTTAAATTGATCGATGGAACATCTGGAGCTACAACCTCACGTAGAAGAACAGCATCTACCTCTTCCCTACCTAACTCATCTAATGCAACTGTGAAAAATGGGGTTCATCACACACATAAAAGGGGTCGCTATGTTTCCCCTCCCACAGTACCAAGAAGATCCAATGGACTGACAGGCTATTCTTTAAAAAATACAGTTATAAGCTAATATGGGAGATATGTTCCCAGAGGAACTATAACATACTGAACTCATTAAGTATGCTCATTTGACCCAAAATTGCAGCCTGCACCTGTATCCTATCAATAGAATACATTATGGGTCAGGGGAAATCCCCTACTAAGGTTACACCTGAATATGCTGAGCACAATCATATGGGAACTTCATTTTCATCAGATATCTCCAATATATGAAACAAAGTTTCTTTTTCTCTTTACCTAAATAGAATGGTTAAAAGAGCTCTCCTTATTTACTACTTGCAACCTAGAGTTGCATAATATTATAATTAAACAAATAAGGAGACTCATTCATGACTGAAATGATACAATTTATTTCTAGGGTTGATGTATTTATATAGGCCTTAGAAACAAAGATTTAGAGAAGTCTAAGCCCCTGTACACACGGTCTGAGATTTCCACAACCAAATCCGTCAGATTTTGCCCGTCGGATTTTGTCCGTCGGATCTTGTCCGAAACTGTCGGACAAAGTTGGCGAAAAATCCGATCTTTCAGAACGTGATGACGTAATTTCGTTACGATGGGACTACATTCAGGCTAGTAGCCAATAGCTTTGATGTAGGAATTTGATCTGAGCATGCGTGGCACTTGGTCCGATCAAAATTCTCTACACATGATCGGAGTATCCGATCGGCCCAGTTGGTCGGGAAATATTTCCAACATGTTGGAAAATTGGGTCCAACGGATATTCCGACAGAATCAGTCCGATGCATACCACACGCAGTCGGATTATCCGACGACACGGTCCGATAGGACACATTCCGACAGATTCTCTGACCGTGTGTACAAGGGCTAAGTTCTTGATAAAAGACATATACCATTTACCTTTTTTAGATTAGACTACGCTTTCAAGTATTGCAGGAATTTAATAAACGTAATTATTGATTTTTTTTCAATTTTTCTTGGAAAACCTATTATAGAAAATAGATAATACCTTAATTAAGCCATAAGGGCTATAAACATGCATCCTAGCGATGCAAAAAAAAAATTCTTTTTTTTTTAACTTATATTTTTTGTTTCTTGTTTACCAAAGCAGTTCTCCTATTCACAGAAGTTCAGTGTGCCTCACCTAGTCTTCCTCGGATCCCCTCCGTTAATATGGGGGGACTCAATGAGGGCCTCTTGTCTCCTGTTGGGGGGTTTTACCCTTCACCATGGGTACATTTTGAATACCTTCATATAAGCTTAGGTAATGTAAACGTATCTGTCTTTTTCTTCTTACCTAATCTAGATAACACTGGACTTTCTTTTTTCCCTTTTCAAGTCCGTATGGGTTGAGTCAAAAAATTGTCAGGTCGGAACAACGGGTGAGTGCTGCTTATTGACTCAGCTACCATGGCCCCCTTAAACATTTTATCCCTGAACTACAGAAACGCACTAAAGCGTTTAAGTCATTCCAAGCAAAAAATGCCTGCAAGAGACTAATTTTACAGTAAAATCAACGCCTACATTTTTTAGTTCATCCTATCCACAAATATTCACTGCCTCGGCCAATGCCAAACAATGTGGAACTCTTGTGGCTTTCCACCGGTCCACTCCATTCACAATTCATTCGGAAATTAAGGATCCAGAAGGAAGATTTCTAATCCTTACAGGACACATTTTGGACAAAGAAGTAACTGTGGTTTCTTATTATGCACCTAACAAACAGTTATCCGGGTTGAGCGCCATTTGGTGTTCCTCCCGTCTTCCTTTTCCCCCGCTGGATTCTGAGGACTCAAAGTCAGGCTGAGGGGTAGAGAGCGGCGTGTCGCATGGGCTCGGAGAGGCCCGTTGACATAACGAGCAGAGCTGAACTCTCCCGAAGCCACCGAGTATAGCCAAAGGAAGCCCCGCCACTGACTCGGATATCGCGAGATTCCTGGAGCAGTCCGGCAGAGCGGGATTGCTCCCATTTACTGGAGGAGGCTGAGCGTGTATCCTGGATATCTCGGGAGTCTCGGTCCGCCTGGAAAGTGCTTGAGAGAGTGGGGGTTCCCTCCAATGGCTCAATGGTAAAGTGGGAGAGCGAAGGGGGGGAAGGACAACAAATAATGATAAGCAAGTCTGAACATTATGAGGTAGCCCCTTCCCCCCCTTCCCTCTTCAGCAGAACATGGATACAGTGGATATTTACTGTATGGCCAGAGTTTTTGGTTGAGGACACACTATAAATAACAGGGTGGAAGGCTGGGAGCTGAGCAAGTGAGGGGAGGTGGGGGGCTGTGTGGAATTTGTGTCCCCCCCCCGATAGAGGGACTGGTCCTATCCCTTACAACTGGCTGAACCCCTGTTAGGGTGCTGCTATATCAGAGAACCTATAAGAGCCCAGTCTGCACTAACCCCCAGGATATATACTATGCTAAGCAAAAGGGCCACTGAGGACATGCCGAACCATGAGGGGAGTCAAAAAACCTGCTCGGAAAAAGAAAAGGCGAATCAGGCCTCTGCGGCAGCAGCGGCCACAAAGCTTGAACGTTTTGCCCATGCAACCTCACCAACGAGGGGAGGCCATCACCAGCTAGCGTGGCAAGCAAAGCAGCAGGGAGCGACATCGGACAGGAGAAGTGTCAGTCAACCAGTATCGAATCCTACCACCCCACTCACTAGGAAGAATTTGAATAATCCAGGCCCAGGGGAGGGCAAAACAGCACATACTACATCAAGCTTGGTAGAACGCCCTCTGGCAAGGGAAGGTGAACCCACATTGCGCGATATACTACAAGCTGTTAATGAATGCCATGATTCTATTTTTGGTCTTGACAGCCAGTTGAACAGCATTAAAAATGAACTACACTCAATGAGCCAAGTTTTGGGCAATACTGTGGAAAGAACTACTGTGCTTGAGGGAAGATGTAAGTACTGTCGAGGACGAGCTTTTTCCACTAGAGCAAACAAATTACAGAGCTACAGAAACAGCTCGCTATGCAGGCATCAAAAATTGACGAAATGGACAATAGAAGTCACAGAAATAATGTGTGACAGGCTTGCCAGAGGGGAGCGAGGGTAGTAAAACCCAATAGCTTTTTTGGAAATTTGGCTCAAAGAGCTACTAGGTGATACCATCTTTACGCCATTATTTGCTATAGAAAGGGCCCACAGAGTCCCCTCTAGGTCTCAGAAACCTGAGGAACACACTAGACCATTACTATTGAAATTTGTGAATCATAACGATCGGATGACTTTACTGCGAAAGGCTAGAGAATTGGGGGACATTTTCTATAGGGGGGCTAGAGTGTCGTTTTACCCAGATTTTTCGCCGTAGTTACAGAAGCTGAGGGCAGAGTTTACTCCTATCAAGCGCACTCTTCAAAAATATAAGATTACTTATGCATTATTATATCCTGCCAATTACGAATGACTGCCTTGGGTTCAACTTTATTTTTAATGCCCGTCCGAGGTTGAAAGGTGGCTGGAGGATCATAAAGGGGACTTGTAGGAACATTATGCTCATGGAGTTAATTGTATGCGGGGAAGGGGAATGGATCGGGGATGGTGTGGGGTGGGGGGTTTATTTATTTATTTTTTTAGGGGGGAGGGGGGAGTGAGGGGAAAAAAAGAGGAATCTATGCTGCGTAAATAAGTCAAGTCACCACTCACTTGTCCACCCCTTGCAGGATTTGTATGAGCTTGATTCTTTATATATATTTATAACTTGTGAAATAGTGGGGCTTCTCTTCTTTTTTTACACGTGAATTGTATTATCAAGGTATTTATTAGTATAGATTGGGAATTGCATGAGGCGAAGACAGGTCAAGGGGAGGTACTGAATGATACTAATTATTATTATTATTATTTTTTCCATTTATGGTTGATTAGCACATTTTTCACATGTGAACTGCACTACTAAGGTATTTTTTAGAATAGAATGGGAATTGCATGAAGTGGAAACAAGCTAAGGGGAGGTGCTTTATGGTACTAACCCCTCTTTTTTTTTTTACAAGCAAGCTGCACCTAGAATAAAACAAAAAATTTATAAAGTAAACACAAGCCAAGGGGCTGTATTTTATGGTATTACTTATCTTATTTTTCGTTAGTTTAGCACGAAATGGGAGCCTTAATCATATACACTTGGGTGGTGTGGGGGGTGGGACTGCTGTTCTCCCCCCTCCCCCTGCTTGCTTCCCCCCCCGCCCCCCCGTTCCTCTTTATGTTTTTTTTTCTCTTTCCTCCACTTTGCTCCTCCCCCTCTCTCTCCCCACCCCCCTTATTTTTCTTTGGGGGGGGGATGAGAGAGGAGATTGTTCCCAGATGGGCAAGGGTGGGTGGGTAGTGGGGGTGTGTTCCAGGCCTATTACCACTCTTTTTACTCCTCCTACTCAAGGGGAGTGAGTGTTCTGGTCAGGAGGGGAGTGGATTTTTCTTGTAGGGAGTCCTGGGGAGGTATATATTTTTGTATTGCTTGATTAGTAAACAACCTTATATATTGGCAAACATTTATATATCCCCCCTTTAAGGTCATGTATAAACTATTTGTGTTTAGCCTGGATAAACCAGGAATCCCAATATTAACACTAGGTGACTTTAATGAAGTACTAGACAGGAGCCTGGATAGATTTCTTAAGCCTGATGGGCTTAGGGCTGTGGGGGAGAGTTGATTGCAGCGATTCCTGACAGAAATAGGACTAAGTGATCTATGGCGAACGTGACATCCACAAGAAAGGTATTCCTGTTTCCCAAGCTCCTATCGCACCCTCTCGAGAATAGATATGGTCTTGGGGAATGGGGAGGCGTCCCCATTAGTGCAGGACATAAAATATGGCTTAAAGGGGTCTCAGATCACTCTCCTCTGACCTTTACTATAAGCGCAGGGGGTAGAACTTGCCCTAGGGAGTGGAAGATCATTCCCTGTTGGTTGGAATTGATCGATAACTCAAATGCTTTGATTGATAGGATAAGTGAATTCCTGCAAATCAATAGGGGTCAGCAGCACCGGGAGTGGTCTGGGACTCCTTAAAGGCCTACCTTAGAGGCATATTGATACAACAAGTGGCAATAATTAAGAGAAAGTCGAGGGAGCAGGAAAGGGAAGTAGAAATGGAGCTGTTCAAGCTGAGAGAGCGTATATAGAAGACCTGACTCTTGATAAACAGAAGGAATGGTTAAATAGTCAACAAGCCTATAAAATGATACTTATAAAGAAAGCTAAGAATAGGTGAATATTTCAACACCAACATTATTTTGGTGAAGGGAAGAGGGAGGGTCGCCTCTTCCTTTTGATCAAAACTAACAATTCCCCTCCTGTGATCCAGGTGATCAAGGCGCCAAATGGGGATCTTATTTCCAGCCCGCCAGAGATAATGAAGGTACTCGGTAATTACTAGGAAGCTTTATATAAGTTGCCTAAAGGGGGGGCGAGATAACAACGGCTGATTTTTTATACGAAATTACAATTCCAACTTTATCAGAACATGACAAAATAGATCTTGAGGCACCATTGACAGAAGAGCTAAAAAGTGCAGTAGCCTGAATGCTCAATCAAAAATCCCCAGGTCCGGATGGGTTGCCAATGGGAAATCTATATGTGCTATGGCGAAGTTCTACTGCCTGAGCTCTTGGAAACATTGAAGTGTGCATGGGATGTGGGCAAACTTCCTACCTCTATGCTGGAAACCAACATTACCTTAATCCCTAAAGAGGGGAAAGACCAGCAGGAGGTTTCCTCGTATTGTCCAATCTCCTTGTTATGTTCTGATGTTAAAATCCTAGCTAAAGTCTTGGTGACCCGCTTAACCACTTGCCGACCGCTGCACGACGATGTACGTCCTATTTTTGAAGAGGGATATCTCGGTAACGGAAGCAGCTGCTGCCACAACCGAGATATCCATCTCTTCAGGCGGCGGTCGGCTGTACGATAAGGGTGGTCTCCGTGGCGGATTTGCAGCGAGATCACCGCTATCCCCCCTCCCGCCGCCCTCCCGCACCTTCCGCCGCTTACCGGAGCCATCGGTAGCGGCGGAAGCGATCGGGTCCTCTTCCTAGCTGGGCATAGAGACAAGTGAGGCCATCTTAGGCCCCCACTCGTCTCTATACCATAGGAGGGCGGAAGCGACGTCAAAACGTCACTTCCGCCCATACCTCTTAAAGGTATATTTTTTTTTAAATATCATTTTTTCTTATTTTTCTTTTTTTTTTTGCATTTTAGCCCAAATATGAGATCTGAGGACTTTTTGACCCCAGATCTCATATTTAAGAGGACCTGTCATGCTTTTTTCTATTACAAGGGATGTTTACATTCCTTGTAATAGGAATAAAAGCGATCCATTTTTTTTTTTAAAACAGTGTAAAAATAAATAAAATCAATTAAAATAAATAAGAAAAAAAAAAGTTTTTTAAAAACACCCCGTCACGACGAGCTTGCGCACAGAAGCGAGCGCATACGTGAGTAGCGCCCGCCTTTGAAAACGGTGGTCAAACCACACATGTTAGGTATCGCCGCGATCGGTAGAGCGAGAGCAATAATTCTAGTCCTAGACCTCCTCTGTAACGCAAAAAAATGCAACCTGTAGAATTTTTTAAATGTCGCTTATGGAGATTTTTGAGGCTAAAAGTTTGACGCCATTCCACGAGCGGGCGCAATTTTGAAGCGTGACATGTTGGGTATCAATTTACTCGGCGTACAATTATCTTTCACAATATAAAAAAAATTGGGCTAATTTTACTGTTGTCTTATTTTTTTATTCAAAAAAAGTGATTTTCTTCCAAAAAAAGTGCGCTTGTAAGACCGCTGCGCAAATACGGTGTGAAAAAAAGTATTTCAATGACCGCCATTTTATTCTCTAGGGTGTTAGAAAAAAACAATATAAAATGTTTGGGGGTTCTAAGTAATTTTCTAGCAAAAAAAACTGTTTTAAACATGTAAACACCAAGTCTGAAAAAGAGGCCTGGTCCTTAAGTGGTTAAATAAATACATACACAAACTAATACATCCAGACCAGTCAGGTTTTATCCCGGCAGAACAACCAGCAGTAACATTAGAAGAGTTTTCTTAAATATCCAAATTCCAACTGACAATGATAGCTCCAGATTATTTTTGGGGAGTGCTGGAGCGATTTGGCTTTGGCCCTTCATTTAGCAGATGGGTAAAATTACTCTATAATGAGCCCAGGGCAAAAAGGAAAATGGGTACTGTATTCTCCGAAACATTCCAGCTAGAGAGAGGGACGAGACAGGGATGTCCCCTGTCTCCCCTCTTGTGTGTCTGGCGATCCTAACAAGGTCACGTTCGGATATCCAGGGGTTCTGACAGGTCAGGGGAAGACAAAATTGCTTTGATCATGGATGATCTGTTTTTTATCAGGGATATAAACTCCACCCTATATAATGTGATTCATATAGTGGGGGAGTTTGGACAACAATCTGGTTTAGTAATTAACTGGAATAAGTCTGCCCTATTACCATTGACCAGAACTGGGGACCAACCACTACCTATAATTCCGTACTTAGATGTTCAAGTTGAAATACCTAGGCGTCTGGATCTCTGGTGATGTAAACCACTATGTTAGTTAGAATTTAATACCACTACTAGCAAAATTTAAACTAAAAGTGGATATTTGGTGTCGTCTCCCTCTCTCTGTGGCAGGATGCTGCAATTTAATTAAAATGATTTGGCTCCCGCAAATATTATACATTCTTCATAATTCTCCAACTTGGATCAACCAGAAATGGTTCAAGAAGCTTGAATCTTTATTTCGGGATCTAATCTGGAAGAAGGGCCAAGCTCAGATTGGCTTGCAAACAATGCAGCTTCCTGTTAGGAGAGGAGGAGTGGCAATTCCACACCCGAGATTATATTTTCTGTCAGCTCAACTCTAGCACCTGGTAGGGGGTGGGATCCAAGGGAGCGAGAGCCCTAGCAATAAAATGGTGATCGAGAGAGCACCCCACAACCTACTTGTTGAGGTATTGGAGGCTGTCACACTAGCGACTTAATGAGAAGTCTGTGGCAAGTAACAAAGTCGCTGATGGGATACATGGGAGTGACCGATTATACCCCCCTATGGTACAATAAGAATCTAGCCGAAACAACAAGCATAGAAAGACCTTGGGAATGGGAAAAGCAGGGAATTAGTAGGTTGACTCAACTATATGAAGGTAATCTTATGAAATCATTTTAAGACCTTAAAGAGGAAGTAAACCCTGATGGGTTTACTTCCTCTTTTTTTCCCTGCAAAGGTAAAGCATAATGGACTACTATGCATCGCATAGTAGCTCATTATGTGTCACTTACCTGACACAGGAGCCAGCGAAGTCGCCGCTCATCCCTGTAGTCCGCCGCATCCATGTTGCTGGTGGCGTCTCGCAGCTCCGACGAATCACGGCGGTGAAGCCGCGATGACGTCACTCCCGCGCATGCGCACGGGAGTCGCGTCTCGCAGCTCCGCCGCTGCCACTCGGCAAAGCCGCGATGACGTCACTCCCGCGCATGCGCACGGGAGTCGACAAATTAGGCAAATCCATTCATGGATTTGCCGCATTTAGTGCGCCTGCGCGCCGCTGTCTACGGCGCATGCGCCGTAGACAGCGGTGCCCATTTTCGGGCAAATATCTCCTAAACCATATAGGTTTAGGAGATATTGCTTGGACCTACAGGTAAGCCTTAATCTAGGCTTACCTGTAGGTCCAAGTTGTTTGGAAGGGTTTACTTCCTCTTTAAGCGAGAATTTAATATTTCAAGTAGGACGTTTTACAAATACTTACAGATTAGGCATGGAATTCAAGCCCAGTTTAGGTCCTTAACTATTGAAAGGGTTAAAATTCCCCTACTCAAAGGAATCGTTGAACGAGCGCAAGTGAAAGGCTTGATTTCTAAATTATATGTCAAGTTAGGGGATAAAATTCTAAGCGGAAAAGGAACCTGAGAAGAGTAGGGAGGGATGGGCCAGAGATGTAGGGTCGATAACTCAGGAACTATTGGGGAAGACTTTAGAACAAGGGAGCTTGGTCTTAATATCCCCCTCACAAAGGGTGTCCCATCTGCTCTTTATCTATAGAGCATACTACACCCCCCAAAAAATGTGTAAATTTGGCAAGACACCTAGGGACGCATGCCCCAGATGTAAAGCACCAGGGGATCTTCTCCATATGGTATGGAAATGTCCAAAGCTTTTTAGATATTGGATAGAAATAGTTCAGAGGATATATAGGACTTTCAAGATCACATTGAAGCCAGAGGCCAAGATCTGCCTTCTAGGAATTCTGGAGGAGGGTAGAATCCCATCTTTGACAAAGTTTGCAGTATTAAGATGCTTGTACCAGGCCAGTCACCTAATAGCACTGAACTGGCAGGCCAAGATTCCCCCCTCCTTGGAGTCATGGGTTGAAGCCCTCAATTCTACGATTTGGTGCATGTATATTAAGCAAAATGATTTAAAGAAATTCGGGGACCTATGGAGCCCCTGGTTAAATGAGCTGGGCTGTCCTCTGATGGGGGTGCTGGGGGGGTGGACTGAACCTCCGCCCTGTTGACCCCTCGCCTGTGAGGCTGGGGGGGAGGGAGCGGGGTGGAGTGAGTGGGGAGAGCGTCTCCTCATCTCTTCTCATCGGCCGGGCCTCCCAGGTACAATATCCAGTGGGGTTAGGAACTCTCCCTCCCCCTGTCGTCGCCATTGTCTCTTCTCTCCCAACCAATCGAACATCTGGATTGGAGTAAATCAGTACAAGCAGTGTGCATTTGGGGGGTGGGATAAGATGGGATTTGGGGTTAGATAAAGGGTAAGATAATAACAATTTGAATTCTGTGTGTTGCTCTCTTTTGGTAGCTTTTCTGTAATGGCGGTTATTAGGAGCTATGAGAAGTGATGTTAACATGTTGTTTGTAATTTATTAAAAAAGCAATTAAATAAAAAAATAAAAATTAAAACTATCTAAAAACATATCGTTCACAAATTTCGTTCTCACTTAAATACACTATACACGGAATCAAATACATTCAATTCAAACAAAGCAGATTCCTTCTCACAAATTAACCTGTTTCACAAAAAACACAACTTGAGATATCTATCACGGTAGAGGAAGTAGAAAAGGTCATCAAATAGTTGAAAATTAATAAAAGACCAGGACCAGATGGTTATTCTGCATTATACAACCTCACCTTTTCAGACTCTATTTCCCCTATATTTACTTGAAAATAAATCATTTAGACAAGAATCCTTATTGGCGATCAGATGTATGATTCCAAACCCCATTCTGATGATACTACTTGTACTAACTACCGACCTATATCAATGCTAAATCTTGATATCAAAATTCTCACAAAGATCTTAGCATCCCATATAAGTAGATTCATTGGCACACTTATAAAGTGTGATCAAGTTAGCTTTATGCCAACACAAGCAGGCGATAATCTGTGCCAAACAGTTCTTTTAGCACAAATTGCCAAAACACGTTGCATTCCCTCGTGCTTTCTCTCACTTGATATTCAAGAGGCTTTTGATTCTATATCCTGGTCCTACCTCCATTACACATTACAGAAGTGGGGTTTTTCCCCAAATTTTACTAACTGGATCAGGGCACTATATAATAAACCTAAAGCATATGTTAAATATGCAGGTTATAAATCTGATGCCTTTTAATATTGAAAGGGGCACTAGGTAGGGGTGTCCGCTTTCACCCCTGTTATTTGCATTTCTTATAGAACCACTTGCCCAACGGATCAGATCAGATACCACCATAATGGGTATTGAAGTAGGGGAATTTCAACACAAAATGTGTCTATTCGTGGATGATATCCTCCTATTTCTTTCGTTGCCACGTATCAGGCCCTAACCTAATGCCGATACTTGATGACTTTGCTACCTTCTCTGGCCTTTTCATTAATCCCAAGAAATGTGTAGCACTAAATGAATCTCTTTCAAATTTAGAATTAAGTTCAGCTAAGGTAGGTCTTCCCTTTACCCGGGCAGATAAATCCATTCCATATCTAGGAATACACCTCACTGCATCACTCTTGGATCTTTTTTCAGCTAATTACCCTCCAATGTTAAAAAATATAACAAATATGTTGAAATCTTGGAGCCACCTTCCTTTATCATGGTTAGGAAGAATCAACACAATAAAAATGACAGTCTTACCCAAATTATTGTACCTTTTCAGAGTCTTACCAATTCCAATTCCTGCCTATTTATACAGAATTATACAGAAAAGGGCAAATGCATTTATATGGGGTTCTTCTAGACCACGTACACAGCAACACACACTTTACCTCCCTAAATTAAATGGAGGTCTAGGTTGTCCAAATTTTGAATCTTATTATAAAGCAGCACATATAGCATCATTAACTAAATATTATGCACTACAAGAATCCCCTCTATGGGTATCGATCCTAGATCTTTTAGAGCATGGGCTAGAAGTGATATGTTGCAGATGCACAAATTTGTGAATTCCTCGTCCTTTATCCCTTTCTCAACCCTCTGTGATAATTATGGAATACCTCAATCAGAACTATTTAGGTACCTCCAGATCAAAAATGTCGTTATGCCTCTTTTAACCACAGACAGTTCACTAACTAATTTAACTAACTTTGAAAAATATTGTAAAAACGACCCTCATGCTAGGGGCGTAATCTCAACCTTATATGTTCAATTGTTAGCTAAACCTGAAACAGTGAAACCAGCTTATGTAAAGAAATGGGAGGTGGACTTAGAACAAACACTGGAAACCACAGAATGAAATCAAGTCTGGTTAACAACCAAAACAGCCTCTCCCAATATATTAGCAGCACAGGCGAATTATAAAGTACTAATAAGATGGTACCTTGTGCCGGCTAGAATAGCGAAATATGTGCATAACTACTCATCAGACTGTTACCGTGGATGCGATGAGTTAGGAACACATTTCCACATTTTGGTGGTCATGTCGCAAAGCTCAAATTTATTGGAATGAGTTCTTTACTATAGCATCTAAAATGTTAGGAATATCCATTACCCCAGATCCCTCAATGGCACTCATCAATGGAAAGCCAGACTTTCTAACACACACCCAATTTAAATTAATTGTTAATTTATTCACTGCAGGAAAACAAACACTTGCAAGAGCCTGGAAATTCCCTTCATTGATTGTGGATGAGTAGTAAATAGGATGAACAACACTATGACGCAAGCCAAAATGGCAGCTCTTGAAGCTGACACGCTTATCAAATTTGGAAAAGTATGGCATCCATGGATAAAAAATGATTTCCCATCAAATTTTAACAAAGAAGTACTATTACCATGGTAGCTGACCCGATGGGTAAGTGATTACAGTATATGGATTCTGAGTGATATGGCGGCCCTCGACTCGACCCTGCGGACCTCTCTTCTTCCCTTCCTAGTTTCTTCTCTTCCTATCTTTCCTTTCTTCTCTATCTATTCCTATTATGATTCTGAAGCTCTTTCCTACTTCAGAAGCCAATTCCTCTAATAAACCATATCATTAATATGCGTTATTGTTATAGTAGTAATTATAGTTGAATATATCATTTACATTGTATTGAATATATAACTCTGAGCTTCATTACTTCATATACTGTTGTATATTATGTACTTAACCTTTTATCAAATACTCTGTTGTATCTTCAATAAAATCTTTTTGACAAGGCAAAAATCGATCCCCCCTACCCCTAATATCTGAACTATTCGACAGTTTGAAAGGTGCCTCCATTTTTACCAAGTTGGATCTCAGGGGTGCATACAATTTGAGCTGAATACGGGAGTAGGATGAATAGAAAACTGCATTTAACACTAGAGTTGGGCATTACGATTACTTGGTCATGCCCTTTGGTTTGTGTAATGCCCCAGTGGTGTTCCAAAACTTTGTTAACAAAATCTTCAGGGATCTGCTTTACTAATTTGTTGTCATCTACCTGGATGACATTCTCATCTTTTCAGATAGTCTGTTGGTTCACAGAGACCATGTCCTGATTGTACTTCAGCGCCTTCGAGAAAATAATCTGTACGGCAAGCTTGAGAAATGTTCTTTTGAATGTTCTGAAATCCTGTTTCTGGGATGCTTCGTCTCTAACTTCAGTCTTCGCATGGATCCTGGGAAGGTCTCGGCCATTACCAACTAGCCTCTTCCTTCCAGCCTCAAGGCCACGCAGCGCTTTCTTGTGTTCACTAATTATTACAGGCTGTTCATTAGGAATTACTCCTCTATTGCTGTGCCAATTATCGCCTTGACCAAGAAGGGCGCTAATGCCAAGGAGTGGTCCCTCGAAGCTGTCTCTACCTCTCATGATTTGAAACAGGTCATAATTTCTGGACCTTTGTTGAGGCGACCTGAACCAGGAGATACATTTTTTTTTTATTGAAGTGGACGCTTCCTCAACTGGGATGGGAGCTGTGCTCATTCAATCCTGTGGGAATAAACGTCTACTATGTGCGTTTTTCTACAGAAATTTTTTTCAGGCGGAGAAGAATTATGCTATTGGTGATCGAGAACTTCTTGTGATTAAATTGGTGTTTGGAGGGGTGGCGTCATCTCTTGGAGGGTTCCCCACATTTCATAACAATTTTCACTGACCATAAAAATCTGCAGTACTTACAGAATGCCAGACGATTGAATCCCAGACAAGCCAGGTGAAGTATCTTCTTTTACCGTTTTAACTTCACCATTACGTTCAAACCTGGTTCCTGCAACAGTCAGGATGATGCATTCTGTAGATCTTTTGACATTCAGGATGAGGAGCCTACCATTGAACGTGAGCCGATTATCCCTACTTCATGTATCCTTGTCCATTCTACCACACTGAAGTCAAAAATTCCTTCTGGCAAGACCTTCGTCCCCACTGAGCTAAGAGCTAAGATGCTTCCTTGGGGACATGACTCCAAGGTGGCAGGTCATGCTGGGTTTCTTTGATCATTCCTCCTCATCAGTTGCCACAACTGGTGGTATACTCTCCGTTCGGATGTCAAAGACTATGTTAAGGCTTGTCATGTCTGTGCCCAGTATAAGTCCTCCATGCAGGCTCCTGCTGGTCTTCTCATGCCCTTGCCCATTCCCAAGGAGCCCTGGTCTCACATAGGCATGGACTTCATCACCGATCTTCCACCTTTTGAGAATATGGTCATTTGGGTGGTAATTGATCGATTCTCCAAGATGGCCCATTTTTTTCCTCTTACTGGTCTCCCCTTCTGCTCCTGCCTTGGTTCACATTTTCGTATGAGAGATTTTCCGTCTTCATGGTGTCCCTTCCGATGTCATTTGGACAGGGGTGTTCAATTTACTTCTCCCTTTTTGGAGAGCCTTTTGCAAATTCCTCAACATTACCTTGGATTTTACCTCTTCTTACCGTCCCCAATCCGATGGCCAGACTGATAGGGTTGGAGGTCTTTCTCCGTACTTTGGTCTCGGCTCATCACGATGATTGGGCATCACTACTCCCGTGGGCAGAGTTCTCCCACAACAATCATGTCAATGTCAGTTCTCAGACACCCTTTGTCACTGTTTATGGAAGCCATCCTCAGCTCCCTCTTCCTATAACCTGTTCTTCCAACATCCCAGCTTTGGCTACCGTTCAGGAATCATTCAATTCCATGTGGGTTGACATTCATGATTCCCTCCAGAAAGCTGCCAGCAAATTCAAAAGTTTTGCTGTCTGTTGCAGGGGCAAGCCTCCTTCTCTACAGCCAGGAGACAGTCTGGCTTTCTACCAGGAACATCAGACTCTGGGTTCCTTCTCTTAAGTTTGCCCCGAGATTTATTGGTCCTTACAATATAATTTCTAAGCTGAATCCTGTTTTAAACTCCAGATCCCTAAAAGCCTCAGGATCTCAAACTCCTTTCATGTATCCCTTCTGAAACCTTTAGTTTTCAATAAGCTCTCTCACCCTCTCCCTACCTTGGCTCCAGTCACTGAAGATGATCAGGAGTATGAGGTTAGCCAAATTTTGGTTTCTCGCTTCTGTAGAAGTGTCCTTGTGGAAAGTGGAAAGGTTTTGGTCCTGAGGAGAGATCTTGGATTTCTGCATCTGAAGTCTTCACACCTCCTCTTCGGAGGAAGTTCCATTGGAAGTTCCCCTCCAAGCCTGGTCCCAGGAGGGGGTGGGGGAGGCCACGTAAGAGGGAGGGTACTGTCATGACCTTGCAGTAATACTTTCATGACCTGTCTGTCTCTTACCAGGTCTATGTATCAGCCTTGAGGCTTGTACTCTCACACCTGCATACTTAAGTAATCTTCCCTCAGTGTGGCTCCACCCTAGCCTCAACAGGAACCACTATTTAACACCGTATTCTCCGAGCCTTTCTTGCCGTGCAATATTGTGTGTTTGACTTTCTGCTTGTCGTGTGCTCTACGTTTGTCTCTGTTACTGATCTTGGCGTGTTCCTGACTATCCCTGTCTGCTTGTGACCCTGACCTTTTGTGTATTCTCCGTTATACTTGTCTGCTAGTCTCCCCGACATTTGGCTACCTCCTTACTATCCCTTGCTGTCCTGGGCTGCTGTTTCCTCTCCATCCTCCTGTAGCCTACCATGCACGTGAGCTGGGAGACCCTGGGGGTCCAGGGAGCTAGTTGTAGCACAGTCCATCCTCACCACTAGAGGCTCTGGTGAACACCTGCTGGCTCTTAGACTTCGCGCCCTGTGGAATCTATGCTCTAGCTCCCTGTGGGATCAGTGTTGGTGCTCCAGGGAACCTGCCTTCCTGAACCACCCCGAGTACCATCCACAGCAGTCAGCCTTAGGGTCCACTTCTTAGCGGTGCACTCCTGGCCCCAATGGGGTACATCTGTCACTTGGACTCAGGTGACCTGACACTACCGCTATTGTACAATCTCTGTACAATCTCCTTTAGATTTACCAAAACCATATAATAGAAGGAGACACCAGCTATCCGATCACTCTGTATCCAATCGGGCAGGCTCTTGCACTACATAATTGATGCCAATATAAAGGAAATTTTATATTGTATGATGAGCTTTACAAAACCCAGGAAATGCTTCTCCTGTTTTAAATACTACAGCCCTATCCATATAGGCTGTTATCTGATCTCTCATTTCCTTAACTCTCCAAATGAACAGATCTATGCAAGATGGATTTAAGACACAAAAAAATGTATATATTGAGTGAGACCAGTGATCACTGATTAAATATATTAGAAGACCGTGCACCTAGCTGGGGGTGGTTGGGATCTGCTGGATGGTGGGAACGCAGCCACAGGTGTGTACTAATGAGGTCAGCTGATGAATGCCTTCTTGTGTCTTACCGACTTCTATGTCTAATATCTACATACCAGCAAGAGATGAAGCATTCTAAGGAAATATAGTAAAAGTCAGCATTGCGAAGAATGGGGAGGTAAATCTGCATTGGAACTGTTAAAAGCTTGCTCTTTTAATTTTGGATTTACACTTTTTTCTCTATTTAATGACTTGCATTTGTGCAGAATAAAATTATTTTGTAGCAAAGTAGATTTAATAGAGATTGGAAGGTGTGTTAACAGTACATTCTACTTATAACATATTTTATTAAGTCTCCAAAAAAAAATAAAAAAATAAAAACGGATTCTACGTTTCATTTGGACAAATTCAGGTTGCTATAGTGTGCATAAAGACCCACGAAGTCTGTGGTTCGATTAATGTTTTGTCTGTTTGCTGTAATTGTTATGCATTTTGACTCTCAAAAGTGGATCTTTGTGTGTCATGTGACCATGCGTTTCTTGTTTGTGAGCATCAGCTGACCCTTTTCCTTTGATTGTTACTTACAAATCTCACACGTTCATGAACTCCTAAAGTTGATCTCATTTTCTAAATTGTTTTTATAAAAATGAATTTTCTTGCTAAGTGTTGGTCGACTGATATGGGTTTTTCTCTGGCCGATGCCGATACCGATATTTAGAAATTGCGGCGGCCGATGGCCGATATGTGATGCCCTTTTTTTCCCTTTATCTCATAAAATCTAACAGTTAGACACCTTTCACACTGGGGAGCTTCAGGCACTTTTGGGGTAAAAATAGCACCTGTAAAGTGAGTGAAAAACTACTTCCCTGCAGTCTCATCACACTGAGGCGATGCGGTGGCAGGACTTTAAAAAAAAAGAAAGTCCTGCAAGCAGCATCTTTGGAGTGGTGTATATTGCTCTTCCACCACTCCTGCCCATTGAAATTAATGGGCACTGCTGCCAAAGCGCCTGCAATGCGATTCGGCAGTGGCACTTCACGGGCGCATTTAACCCCTTCTTTCGCTAGTTGGGTTTTAAGTGGCCTGCTAGCAGCTGAATAGCATCGCTAAAATGATGGTAAAGTGCCGCTAAAACTAGCAGCGTTTTACCGCCAATGCCTGCTCACTCCAGTGTGTAAGCAGCCTTAAGTAATAAGTGATACAGAAAATTTCTTACATTTATTAAACAAAACAAACCTCCAATCAGTTCACTTGTATGTATAATTTAGATGAAAAGAAAAGACTATCTTAAATAATAAATACACAAAAACAGGTAATCAAAACTTTTGAACAAAAAAAAAAAAATGGGCTAACTTTACTGTTTTTGTTTTTATTTTAAAATCATTAGTGTATTTTTTCCCAAAAAATTTAGTTTGAAAGACCACTGCGCAAATACCGTGTGACATAAAATATTGCAACAACCGCTATTTTATTCCCTAAGGTCTCTGCTAAAAATATATATATATATATAATTTTTGGGGGTTCTAAGTGATTTTCTTGCAGAAAATACAGGATTTTTACTCGTAAGCAACAAGTGTCAGAAAAGATTTAGTCTTTAAATGGTTAAACTGAGAATTCCTACACACTGAGTTCAGTTCATTGATAAGTAGAAACATTGTATCTCTTTGGTCTTTTCTTGGCAGACTGTCCAGATAGGAGAAACAAGTCGCTCCATGGAAGACCTAGGCAACTTACATTGACTTCTATTACAGAAGTCATTTGCAAGTCGCGCTGAAGTTATAATCAGCCTTTTTTATCAGCACAATTGGGCGATGCAGATTAATTTTAAAACACCAAATATCGGCCGATATAACGGTCGACCTCTACTGCTAATTCTAACCAGAAATGTATCTGTGTGTGAATTTAGAGGGCTGTAGTTTTTGTGCTGCCTTTTATTTTGTCAAATTTTAGATCTTGTCTGTTTTTTTTGGGTAATCCTGCACTTAAACTTTTGATGGGGGTGGGGTAGTGAGAGTTGTTATACCCTAAAATGTTTGACATGGTTAGTGCTCACCTTATTTTTGTCCCTGCTGTACACTATGAAATTTAAGTGTCCAATTTAAGTATTTCCCTTTTAGATTGTAAGCTCTTTACAGCAGGGCCCTTCTAACCATATTGTAAAGTGCTGTGAAAAATGTTGCAACATTAAATGCCAGTCAATTTTTTGGGCAAAGTAAATGAATGTACAAAATAGAGTTCCTATTGTCCAAGGACTTATACCCCCAGTCAGCCAAGCCACCCCATAAATTCCATCTTTAAACCTCCAACAACCCCCCCCACAAAAGACGTGACAAATTTGTGGAGTAAAATGGCCTTATGGCCTTTTATTAACAATTTAACATAAATTAAATAATGTTTTCAAATAACTTTTAAATAACCTTTATTACTTTCCAGAGGTCATAGAGGGGAGCATGCACCAATGGTCACTGCGACAAACTTCGTTTAACTTTTTAGGCCTCCAGTCTCAAACCCCCAGACTGTGAGACGGTAACCCAACCTTTGCAGTGACCTAACTTTACCCCCTACCGGTTAACCCCTCGTAACCGGAAGGTACATTATAACCCCTATGCCACAGATGGGTACCAACCCTGTTATATATCCATATAACACACATTTCCTCCTCCTCACAGACCCAAAACACTGCCTTTCCCAAAACCGACACTAGGGAGGGTGGGTGGGAATCTTTTTACCCGCCGCTCTCGGATAACAGTGAACTCCCGCACTTCCTTGTTCCCCCGTGCATCCCGCCCTACACTGCTCCCGCCCCTCCCCTTTCCTTGACCGCTTGAGATCCGTGCTGTAGCCGAATGATGGCTACAGCGCGGACCTGCTTTGCCGGGACAACGTCTATTGACGTTGTCCCATGCACGAGCCGCCTGCTCTGTGATCAGCGAGTCTATGAGACTCGCCTGATCACGGATCGGAGCAAGGGGTCGATCCCGACCCCTTACCACGTGATCAGCTGTCAGCCAATGACAGCTGATCATGTGACACAACAGAGCCGGTAATTGGCTATTTTACCTCCTCGAGGAGAAAAAAAAAGCCGATCACCAGCAGCCGTGATCGGGACATCAGTCCCGATCACGGCCAGCTTATCAGTGCCCACCTGCCCCCTGCCAGTGCCACCCAAATAATAAAAAAGTGCCCCCCATCAGTGCCACCCATCAGTGCCCACAGTGCCATCCATCAGTGCCCACAGTGCCACCCATCAGTACCCACAGTGCCACCTATCAGTGCCCACAATGCCACCTATCAGTGCCCACAATCTGCCTCAACAACAGTGCTGCACCCCAGTGCCACATATCCGTGCCCATCAGTGTCATCTACCAGTGCCCATCAGTACCACCCATCAGTGCCACCTATCAGAGCCACCTATCAGTGCCCATCAGTCCCATCGATCAGTGATACCTATCAGTGCCCCTTAGTGCCACCCATTCGTGCCACCCATCCGTGCTGCCCATCAGTACTGCCTTATCTGTGCCTATTAGTGCCGCCTTAACTGTGCCTATCAGTGCCCACCAGTGCAGCCTATCAGTGCCCACCAGCGCCGCCTCATCAGCGCATTTCAATGAAGGAGAAAAATGACCTGTTTGCAAAATTTTATAACAAACTATTAAACATGATTTTTTATTTTTTTTTTGCATCTTTTTTTGTTTGTTTAGCAAAAAATAAAACTCCCAGCTGTAATTAAATACCACCAAAAGAAATCTCTATTTGTGAGGGAAAAAATGATAAAAATTTAATTTGGGTACAGTGTTGTATGGCCGCGCAATTATCATTCAAAGTGCATCTGCGCTGAAAGTTGAAAATTGGTCTGGGCAGGATGGGGGTTTAAGTGCCCAGTAAGCAAGTGGTTAAAGGAGAACTACTGGCAGCCTGTGTAGTCCTTGCCTGTGCTGTCCCTGCACCTATAATTCTTCTCTGCTCCAGGACTCTCTAGAGATGAGGCTGTAATTGTCAGCTGAACTTTAACTTCCTGGTTCACCATACATTTTCAAACTTTTTTTATTTTTATTTTAATATTTTCCTTTCTCTGCATCTTCCCAGGAACAGCGAACATACAAACCTCCGATTACAAAATAATTTTTTATTTTTTTTTACTTTCTGTGCATGTATGAGCTTTGTCAGTTTGGCACTGTCACCAAAAAAGTTGGATGAGAAAAAAAATGGCTGAATTACATATAAATACGCCCACTTGAGTTAAGCTTTGCACACATGCACAGTGGGTGCCCGGCTGTGAAGCCACAGCCAGGTGCCCACAGTTAGAATGCTGGCACCGCAAGCGGAGCGGGGATCGAGGGGGGGGCTTTGTCCCCCCGCATCGCTGGACCCTGGGACAGGTAAGTGCCCGCTTATTAAAAGTCAGCAGCTGCAGTATTTGTAGCTGCTGACTTAAAAAAATTTTTTAGGGGGCACCCCACTTTAACCACTTGCTTACTGGGCACTTAAACCCCCCTCCTGCCCAGACCAATTTTCAGCTTTCACGCTGATGCATTTTGAATGACAATTACGCGGTCATACAACACTGTACCCAAATTAAATTTTTATAATTTTTTCCCCCACAAATAGAGCTTTCTTTTGGTGGTATTTAATTACAGCTGGAAGTTTTATTTTTTGCTAAACAAACAAAAAAAGATGCAAAATAAAGAAATATAAAAAATCATGTTTAATAGTTTGTTATAAAATTTTGCAAACAGGTAGTTTTTCTCCTTCATTGAAATGCACTGATGAGGCGGCGCTGGTGGGCACTGATAGGCGGCGCTGGTGGGTACTGATAGGCAAGATAAGGTGGCACTGATAGGCACAAATAAGGCAGTACTGATGGGCACAGATAAGGCGACACTGATGGGCAAAGATGGGCACAGATAAGATGGCACTGATGGGTGGCACGGATGGGTGGCACGGATGGGCACTGATAGGTACCACTGATAGATGGGCCTGATGGGCACAGATAGGTGGCTCTAATAGGTGGCACTGCTGGGCACCAATGGGCGTCACTGATGGGCACTGATGGGCACTGGTACATGACACTGATGGGCACGGATATGTGGCACTGAGGTGCAGTACTGTGTGTGCGAGGCAGATTGTGGGCACTGATAGGTGGCATTGATGGGTGGCACTGTGGGCACTGATGGGTGGCACTATGGGCACTGATGGGTGGCACTATGGGCACTGATGGATGTCACTTTTTGCCATATTTTAGGTGGCACTGGCAGGGGGCAGGTGGGCACTGATGAGCTGTCCCCAGCTCGCCGTGATCTGCTTTTTTTTTTTCTCCTCGCGCTATCAGCGCGAGGAGGAAAAATAGCCGGTTACCGGCTCTGTTGTGATCACATGATCAGCTGTCATTGGCTGACAGCTGATCACGTGGTAAGGGGTCGGGATCGACCCCTTGCTCCGATCTGTGATCAGGCGAGTCTCATAGACTCGCTGATCAAAGAGCGCGCCACACACGCCCCCTAGGGTGCGCGCGGATAGCGCAGATCGGCTATAGCGCGGATCTCAAGAAGTTTTGTTGGATAATGTTTGCAATGCTCAATTAAAAGTTACAGTTTAGACTTTTTTCTGCACTTTGTTTAAATGTGACACATTTAAATATTATAATCTTAATGTATAATCTCTCCTAAAGTTTACTATCAACTATGTTATGCTAGGGCCTGATGTATTGTTTTTTTTTTTATTCAATCAGGCAAGACCTTGCACTACATAGAGCAACCGTTTAACTCCAGGGGGACGCCCTGCTAACTCCAATCCACTGATGAATGTGAAGAATGTTTCCCCTTGCCATTGATAATGTGTGGAAAGCACGTTTCCCCTTGCCATTGGTAAATATGGAAAGCACCTCTCCCCTTGCCATTGGTGTTCATATGAAACATGGTTTCCTATGGTACACGTTCACATCAATCCGTTATGCAGCCAGTGCGTTTTTGAAAAAGGCCGGGGGACTCTCCCCCCAGCGTTTTGTATGTAATAGACTTCAATGGAGTCACAACAGAAAAACAAGTGTGGTGTTTGTGATGCAATTTTTGATGCGTTTTGCATTTCTTCCTTTGAAAACAATGTATATATGGCTGGTTGCTAAGGAGCGAGCTGGGAAGCTGGCTGCCACGTCCTTCACAACCGATGAGCCGTCAAGCTGTTTGGCTATTGTACTTTGCTATATGCCCTGTTCTTGTTTCTAAACCCAGATGCATACTGAACAGTCAACCATACTTATAAACCATTTTTCAACTTGCTTTATGTTGACTTGGACTCCAGTCACACCTGAGTGGTGCGATACCAAAACGCTGTGCAAAAAATAACAAATCGCACAACAGGTGACATTGATTTCAATGTGCAATTTTTGCCACGTGATAAATCGTGGCAAAATCGCAATGCGCAAAGCGGCTTCACTGTATGATTGCAGCCTAATTTATCGCTTCAAAATTGCACCCACGTTTAGGTGCCATTGAAATGAATGGCACCTGAACAAGCATTGTGCAATTGTAATTTTTGCACAGCATTTTGGATTTGTGGGCAGAATCACCAATGGTAAACACCCATGTGTGAATGGAGCCTATTACTTTTTGTTTTAGAAATTAAAAATACCTACACTATATTACCAAATTTATTGGGATGCCTGCCTTTAATGGCATCCCAGTGTGGGTTCAATATTGAGTTGTCCAAGCCTTTGCAGCTATAACAGCTTCAATTCTTCTGGGAAGGCTGTCCACAAGCTTTAGGAGTGTGTCTATGGGAATGTTTGACCATTCTTCCAGAAGCGCATCTGTGAGGTCAGGCACTGATGTTAGACGAGAAGGCCTGGCTCATGGTCTCCGCTCAAATTCATCCCAAAGCTGTTCTATCAGGTTGAGGTCAAGACTCTGCAAGCCAGTCAAGTTCCTCCATCACAAACTCGTTCATCCATGTCTTTACGGACCTTGTTTTCACACCGGTGCACAGTCATGTTGGAACAGGAATGGGCCTTCCCCAAACTGTTCCCACAAAGTTGGGAGCATGAAATTGTCCAAAATGTCTCGGTGTGCTGATGCCTTAATCGTTACCTTCACTGGAACTAAGCCCAACCCCTGAAATCAACCACGCACCATAATCACCCCTCCACTAAATGATTTGGACCAGTGAATAAAGACATGGATTAGCAAGTTTGGGATGGAGGTTTGGGGGTGAGTCCTGACCTCATCCCGACAGAACACCTTTGGGATAAATTAGAGAGGAGCCTGGGAGCTAGGCCTTTCCAGCCAAAATCAGTGCCTGACCTCACAAATGCGCTTCTGGAATAATGGTCAAACGTTCCCATAGACACACTCCTAAACCTTGTGTACAGCCTTCCCAGAAGAGTTGACGCTGTTATAGCTGAAAAGGGTAGGCCAACTCAATATTGAACCCTACGGACTAAGGCTGGGATGTCATTAAAGATGATGTGCGTGCAAAGGGAGGCGTCCCAATACTTTTGGTAATATAGTGTATGTGTAAAGCCGCGTACACACGTGGCGGACTGTCTGGCCAACTTAGTCCGTCAGACAATCCGACGGACAGTCCGTCATACTTTCGAATGAACGGACTTGCCCACACACGGCACTTTTTGAGCGGACTAATACGGCGGACTAAGTCCGCCATACTATCCGCCCTACTTTTGAAATGAACGGACTCGCCCACACACGCGGAGGAAAGTCCGCTCATTTTGAGCGCGTCTCCAGGTAGGCGGGGCCCGCGAAGGAGACGTCGCTGACCCCGCCGCCTGGTATGGACTGGTATAGTATGGTATGGTATGGATGAAAAAATCGGCGTGGGGGTTCCCCCCAAGTCCACAACAGACCCTTGTCCGAGCACGCTACCCGGCCGGCCAGGAAAGGGGGGCGAGCGAGCGCCCCCCCTCCTGAGCCGTACCAGGCCGCGTGCCCTCAACATGGGGGGTGCCTTGGGGAAGGGGGGGGCCGTGCTGCCCCCCCACCCCAAAGCACCTTGTCCCCATGTTGATGAGGACAAGGGCCTCTTCCCGACAACCCTGGCCGTTGGTTGTCGGGGTCTGCGGGCGGGGGGCTTATCGGAATCCGGGAGCCCCCTTTAATAAGGGGGCCCCCGGATACCGGCCCCCCACCCTATGTGAATGAGTATGGGGTACAATGTACCCCTACCCATTCACCTGTAAAATAAAAGTACAAAAAAAACACAACACACGAGATAAAATACTTTATTGCACAGCTCCGGGGGTCTTCCGTCTTCGGGGGTCTTCTCGCCGGACTCCTCCGCTATCTTCTTGTAGCTCTTTTGCTAGCGGAGGAGTCCGGCTTTCTTCCTCGCCGCCGGCCTCTTCTCCCGACTTCGGGGGTCTTGTCCCCCTCTTAGGTTCTTCTGCCGGGCCACTGCGCCTTCTTATAGCTCTTTTACAGGCGGTGGCCCGGTCTTCTGTCGCCGCCGTCGCCGCCGCCTTCCGTTCTTCTTCTTCTTCTTCTTCTTCTCCAGGAGATGTTGCCTCGACGCTCTCTCCGGCCGGAATGCCAGGGACGCGCTCCGCTGCCACTTATATAGGGACAATGGGGCGGTGTCACATGGCTTTATGTCACATGGGTTGGTCACATGGTGACCCCGCCCCCTTACGATGTCATAGTCCCCATGTGACATCAACCCATGTGACCAACCCATGTGACATAAAGCCATGTGACACCGCCCCATTGTCCCTATATAAGTGGCAGCGGAGCGAGTCCCTGGCATTCCGGCCGGAGAGAGCATCGAGGCAACCTGGATACCGGGCGGGAAAAGTCCGCTCATTTCAAAAGTACAGCGGACTGGCACACACACGGGCGGATTGTCCGCCCAAATGCGAGTCCAGCGGACAGTATTTCCAACATTCCGAAATACTTAGTCCGCCAGACTGCACGCTGAAAAAGTCCGCTGAAGCCCACACGCGAGCGGACTGTCCGCTGAAATGTGTTTCGGCGGACTAAGTAGGCCAGACAGTCCGCCCGTGTGTACGCGGCTTAAGGAGTAGGGATGAGCCGAACACCCCCCGGTATGGTTCGCACCAAAACCTGCGAACAGACCTAAAATTTGCATGAACTTTAGAACCCTATTACAGTTTATGGGACTCGAACGTTGAAAATCAAAAGTGCTCATTTTAAAGGCTAATATGCAAGTTATTGTCCTAAAAGGTGTTTGGAGACCCAGCTCCTGCCCCAGGGGACATGTATCAATGCAAAAAAAAACTTTTAAAAACTGAATTTTTTTCAGAAGCAGTGATTTTAATAATGCTTAAAGTGAAACAATAAAGGTGTAATAGTCCTTTAAATTTCGTACCTGGGGGGTGTGTATAGTATGTATGTAAAGGTGTGCATGTGTCAGGGACGGTGCTGCCCGCGCTGGTGTGCGCCGATGTCCTGCGGTGCGTGCAGGGGTGCGTGTTCCTGTGCACGCGGTGGTGCACGCTCCTGCAGGCGCTGGTGCGCGCCAGTGTGTGCCCTTGCGTGCTCCTTCTGGCACCGGTGCGCGCTGTTGTGGGCACTTCGGGTGGCACTGGTGTGTGTGCTGGCGCCCAGGTGCGCGCGAGCCTATGCGCACGCACGTGCGTGGCACTTGGCGCCAATTGGCCTATTTAGGCCTGCTGCTTAGACCGTTCAGGTGCTGCCTGATCAACAGCTCCCCGGTTCCTGTTCCGTTGCCCGTATTCTGCGTTCCTGTTTCCTGATCTCCTGACGACCCAGCTCTCCTTGGACACCTCTGACCTCTGCCTGCACCTGACCTCGGCCTGTTTGACCTCGCTCCTGCCTGCTCCTTCTGTACCTCTGCTGTCCACCTGTTGCCAAACCCTGCCTGAACCCGGACCTGCCTGCTCAGCTCCTGCTCTGTACCCACTTTGCCTGTGTCCTGCCTACGCACCTGCTGCTGGAAGTTTCCTGCAAGTTCCTGCTCCTGGAGCCATACCTCAGGTTCTCTTACCACTCCGCACTCTCAGCCTCCTGTCTACTCTATCAGGGGTTGTAAGTCGGACATGTACGGGAGACCACCCTCTGCCCAAGCGGACTCACCGGTTCGGTAAGTGCTAGTCTGACAGTATCAGGCAGCAATGACTGAGTCCGGGCAGGGGGCCTCCCCCATGGATGAATTATGCAGACATTTGGCTGGTCTGACCCAAGCTGTGAAGAATCTCCAGGAAGGCTACTCAAGATTGGAGGAGCAAGTTCAAGCCTTGTCCTCCTCATCTAACCCTCAAGGAACCTCTCCCACCGGTCTTTCATCCACACCCTCCGTAGTGATGCTTCCTCCAGAGCCACGAGTACCTGCGACCGAGAGGTTTTCTGGCGATCGCACCAAGTATCGTGCGTTTCGCAACTCTTGCGAACTGTACTTCGCACTGCAGCCCCGGACATTCTCTCTAGAGGCAACCAAGGTGGGCTTTGTAATATCCCTGTTGTCCGGCGAGCCTCAGACCTGGGCCCACTGTCTGCTGGAGCAGAAATCTGGAACCCTGGATAGCCTTGATAATTTCTTCTTGGCCATGTCTCAATTATATGAGGACCCCCAATTGACTGCGACTGCAGAAGCCGCACTGCATTCTCTCCAACAAGGTCACAGGGCGGCCGAGGACTATGCGGTGGAATTCCGCCGCTGGAGTTCCGACACGGATTGGAATGACGCCGCCTTGCGCCACCAATTCCGGATAGGACTTTCTGACCCCCTTAAGGATGAGTTGGCACGGGTAGGAATACCACAAACCCTGGATGAGTTAGTCAATCTCTCCATTTAGATTGATCGTCGCTTAAGGGAGCGCCGGTCGGAGAGGTCCTCCAGCCACTTCCGTCCCACCTGGATGCTCCCCAAGGTTCCCAGTTCTGCTGGTCAGTTCTCTTCCACCTCTTCTGCTCCCGCTCTGGAAGCTCCTGAACCGATGCAGCTCGGTTTACTTCGGCCCTCGTTGACCCCTGAAGAAAAGCAGCGCAGACGTGCCCACAATCTATGTCTCTACTGTGGGGAACCTGGGCACTATGTCAGGGCTTGCCCCACCAAGACACGTAAGTGTGTTTCCACTTCTTTCATGTGTGCCTCTGTTCTACGGAAACCCAGTTCTCACCTTGCCCTTCTCCTCACTTTGCAGCTTCCAGGAGGGAGTTTCCCAGTGTCAGCCATCATTGACTCCGGAGCATGCAGCTGCTTCATCGATCTGACTTTCGCTGCCAACCATAACATCTCGCTTCTACCTAAGGCTCAAGGGCTTGCTGTACACCTAGCAGATGGCTCCGCTCTTAGTTCCGGTCCTGTCACGCAAGAGACTGTCCCTTTGCTGGCTACTATGGGCACCTGTCACCAGGAACACCTACGTCTGGATGCCATCTCCTCACCCCTGTTTCCCATTATCCTGGGGATACCCTGGTTGCAGGCCCACAATCCAAGCATAAACTGGGCCACAGGAGAAATCAAGTTCCTTTCTGAGTACTGTCAACAACACTGCTTGGGCCGACCAACCAATAATTCCTCTCAACTTCTCTGTTTGGATGTCGATCCGGAATTGCATCAGTCTATTCCCGAACCCTATAAAGACTTTCTGGATGTATTCAGCAAGAAAGGGGCAGAGACTCTTCCCCCCCACAGGCCTTATGACTGCCCTATAGAACTGTTACCAGGCACTGAAGTTCCTTTTGGGAGAATTTTTCCATTAACGGAGCAGGAGTTAGGCAGGCTGAAAGATTATATTGATGAGAACCTGAAAAAGGGGTTTATCCGTCCTTCTACTTCCCCTGCCAGTGCTGGCATTTTCTTTTTCGAAAAAAAGGACCATTCCCTACGTCCCTGCATTGACTATCGGGAATTGAACAAGATAACTGTTAAAAACCGTTATCCTTTACCCCTAGTACCCGAGTTATTCCAAAGGCTGGGGTCTGCAGTCATCTTTTCTAAATTGGATCTTCACGGAGCTTATAATCTAATCCGTATCCGAGAAGGGGACGAATGGAAGACAGCGTTCTGTACTCGTTTTGGGCACTTCGAGTACCTTGTCATGCCCTTCGGGTTGTGTAATGCACCCGCGACCTTTCAACATTTTGTCAACGGCATTTTTCGTGACTACCTGGATCTATATGTAATTGCATACCTGGACGATATCTTAATCTTTTCCTCATCATTGGAGGACCATCGTAGACATGTCCGTATCGTTTTAACTCGACTCAGGGTACACGGGCTCTATGCAAAACTCGAAAAGTGTGAGCTTGAACACCAGTCCATCCAATTCCTGGGCCTGGTTATATCAGTGGAGGGCATCAAGATGGATCCCCAAAAAGTGTCTGCCATCCTGGACTGGCCTGCGCCTGTGGACAAGAAGGGTGTACAGCACTTCATTGGCTTTTCCAACTTCTACCGGAAATTTATCAGGGGTTTCTCTGCAATTATTGCTCCCATCACCGAACTGACCAGGCAGGGTACCCGATTCTCTTGGACCCCTGAGGCTCAGCTGGCCTTTGAAAGACTCAAGACGCTATTTACTTCTGCCTCTATTCTGAAACATCCGGATCCAGCCTTACCCTTCGTCCTTGAGGTTGATGCTTCAGAAATCGTCGTGGGGGCGGTGCTCCCCCAGCGGCAGGGTCCCAAGGCCCTTCTTTTTCCGGTGGCGTTCTTTTCCCGTAAACTGTCATCAACTGAAAGGAACTATGACGTTGGGGACCGAGAACTTCTGGCCATTAAGGCAGCTCTGGAGGAATGGCGTTATCTATTGGAGGGTGCTGCACATCCTATCCTGGTCTACACTGACCATAAAAACCTGGAATATCTGAGAACTGCCAAAAGACTTAGACCACGGC
Organism: Lithobates pipiens; assembly: GCF_037356315.1. Lineage (NCBI taxonomy): Eukaryota > Metazoa > Chordata > Amphibia > Anura > Ranidae > Lithobates > Lithobates pipiens. Next base: position 173,531,120 of record NW_027507791.1, on the reverse strand, counting down.
AAGCCAGATGGGCTCTTTTTTTTTCCCGGTTTCAATTCCACATTACCTATAGACCTGGTTCCAAGAACGTCAAGCCGGATGCACTGTCACGTATGTTTTCTAACCCTGAAAAGACTCGGCCTCCTGATACAATTCTCCCTTCTGGGAACTTCCTGCTCCTCCAAGGGGACCTTATCTCCCGAATCAGACAGGCTTCTGTGGGAATTCCCCCGAGCCCTGAAGTCAGCTGTAGTGAGGGGTTGTTCTGGCATAAAGGAAAAATTGTGGTCCCTGAAGCCTTGAAGGTGAACGTGTTGGAGCTCTGCCACGACCATAAGATGGCCGGACACTTTGGTACCTTGAAGACTGCCGAACTGGTTCAGCGCACCTTTTGGTGGCCTAAACTACTTAAGGATTGCAAGGACTATGTGGACTCTTGTAGCACTTGTGCCTGAAGTAAAAACAGCCGGACACGGGCTTGGGGTCTACTGAAACCTTTGCCTGTCCCTGAGAGACCGTGGAAAATGATTTTGATGGACTTTATCGTGGAACTTCCCCTATCCAAGGGGTTCTCTACTATCTTTGTTGTTGTAGATAGGTTGTCCAAAATGACCCACTTCCTCCCGATGAAGGGCACCCCCTCAGCAATGGAGACGGCCAAGATCTTTGTCAAAGAAATTGTAAGGCTGTATGGGGTTCCGGCAAGTATTGTGTCCGATCGAGGTGTCCAATTCATTTCAAGGTTTTGGAAGGCGCTCTGCGGGTCTCTTGAAATTGAATTGGCATTCTCATCCGCTTATCACCCCCAGACAAATGGACAAACGGAAAGAACCAATCAGTCCCTGGAGCAGTACATCCTCTGTTTTTCTTCTTTCTCGCAAGATGACTGGGTCTCGTTACTACCTATGGCGGAGTTCGCATATAACAACTCCTTGCATTCCGCCATCAACCAAACACCGTTCTTTGCCAATTACGGCTTCCACCCAGCTTTTTTACCCAGTTCAGTTCCAGAATGCACTGTTCTGGCAGTTTCCGAGACATTGGACTTCTTCTCCGATAACAACAAACTCCTAAAGGAGACTATGGCCCAGTCCCAGGAATGCTATAAACGTGCGTTTGACAAGAAGAGACGTGGAGAACTTGTTCTGGCGCCCGGTGACCAAGTATGGTTATCCACAGCTAACCTAAAGATGGCCTGTCCCTCCAGGAAATTAGGCCCTAAATTCATGGGTCCTTTCACAGTAAAGAGGAAGATAAATGAAGTTGCCTATGAACTTAATCTACCTGACTCTTTTAGAGTACACCCGGTCTTTCATGTGACCTTATTGAAACCTGTTACCCCAAATCCCTTTGCTGGCCGCACTACTGGCCCACCTGAACCTGTTATAGTGGACAATGAGGAAGAGTTTGAGGTCGAAGCAATTCTTGATTGTAGGAAGAAGGGTAATGTAACCCAGTACCTCATCAAATGGAAGGGGTATGGCCCTGAAGACAACTCCTGGGAGCCCGAGGGCAACCTACATGCTCAAGAACTTTTGCGGGCCTTCAAGAACCGCCAGGTTTCCAGATCGGCTCACCTGGGCAGCCGGAGTCTGCCCTTAAGGAGGGGGCACTGTCAGGGACATTACCTGGATGGTTGCGGTGCTGCCCGCGCTGGTGTGCGCCGATGTCCTGCGGTGCGTGCGGGGGTGCGTGTTCCTGTGCGCGCGGTGGTGCGCGCTCCTGCGGGCGCTGGTGCGCGTCGGTGTGTGCCCTTGCGTGCTCCTGCTGGTGCGCGCTGTTGTGGGCACTTCGGGATGCACTGGTGTGTGCGCTGGCGCCCGGGGGTGCGCGCCCACGCGCATCGGCGCGCGCATGTGCGCGGCGCTTGGCGCCAATCGGCCTATTTAGGCCTGCTGCTTAGACCGTTCAGGTGCTGCCTGATCAACAGCTCCCCGGTTCCTGTTCCGTTGCCCGTATTCTGCGTTCCTGTTTCCTGAGCTCCTGACGACCCGGCTCTCCTTGGACACCTCTGACCTCTGCCTGCACCTGACCTCAGCCTGTTTGACCTCGCTCCTGCCTGCTCCTTCTGTACCTCTGCTGTCCACCTGTTGCCAAACCCTGCCTGAACCCGGACCTGCCTGCTCAGCTCCTGCTCTGTACCCACTTTGCCTGTGTCCTGCCTATGCACCTGCTGCTGGAAGTTTCCTGCAAGTTCCTGCTCCTGGAGCCATACCACAGGCTCTCTTACCACTCCGCACTCTCAGCCACCTGTCTACTCTATCAGGGGTTATAAGTCGGACACGTACGGGAGACCACCCTCTGCCCAAGCGGACTCACCGGTTCGGTAAGTGCTAGTCTGACAGCATGTTTCCCATGCTTAGAACTGTCCCTGCACAAAGTGTCATTTCTGCAGGAAAAAAAGTAATTTAAAAGCACTCGCGGCTATAATGAATTGTCAGCTCCCCATAATACAGAGAACAGTCATTGAAACTCATTGGAGTTCCCCCCAAATTCAATTACCAGGCCCTTCAGGTCTGGTATGCATATGAAGGGGAACCCTGCATCAAATAAAAAAAATGGTGTGGAGTTCCCCCCAAAAATCCACATCAGACCCTTTATCTGAGCAACCTGGCAGGCCGCAGGAAAAGAGGGGGGGTGAGAGAGCGCCCCCCCCTCCTAAACTGTGCCAGGCCACATGCCCTCAACATTGGGAGGATGCTTTGGGGGTATGTCACCCCTCAATGCACCATGTCCCCATGTTGATGGGGACAAGGGCCTCATCCCCACAACCCTGGCCAGTGGTTGTGGGGTTCTCAGAATCTGGAAGCCCCCTTTAATAAGGGGACACCCAGATCCCTCCCCCCGTTTGAAATGGTAACGGTACATTGTACCCCTACCATTTCACAAAGAAAGTGTAAAAAATTGTTAAACACACAGACACCGTTGGGATAAGTCCTTTATTAAAAAAAAATTAATAAAAAAAAAGAAGATGATTCCTGCGGTGGTAATCCAGTTCAGTTTCCATAGTTAGAGTCTAACATAATGTTAAAGCTATAGTCTTGGATTTTACCAGATATAGGGTACATACCGCAGTAGCACTGATATTAAAGCAAAGATTTTGCAGGTAGTTGGAATATGGTGGAACTTTGAAAAGGTAATGTAATTCATGTTCAGGGGGAATTAGACCCAATGCAAGTCTCTCATAAGTTTTTTCTCCCTTGCTCGCCTGGCCACTTTGGCTTTGGTGCCTCCATGATAGCTGTCGGGGGACCCAGCCTGATCTTGGAGTAAGGCATTCCTGTACATTTTTTGTTCTAGTCATCTGCTCTTAAGGACGCTATGCTGTTCTTGTTACCTTCAAAGCTATGACTTTGTTATGTACTCTTGTAGTATCCTGCTTCCCTTCACTTTTCTCCTGAAGAAGCGGGCAGCCGTGAAACATGTTGCATTCAATGGCCTACACTTGCTGATCTACTCTGGAGTTATTTCCCTGGTAGAAGGGTTTCCTAACCTGGGGTTGTAGTGACCATCCAGAGGGATAAAAAAGGGTATATAACTTGTATGTTTACATGATCTTTATATACTGTTTTATAAAACTACATGTACACAATAAATTGTTAATTTCAAATTCTTGTTATAATGTCTCATGAGAGCACAAAGATAATCTTGTTCTCCTATTTTGTATTTGTTGTCTTTAGATATGTCAATTTAGGATGTAGGTACCCTTATTTTATGTTCTACATAAACTCTCCTCCTGAGCAGCCCATTAGAACTTCAATGCTTTAAATGGGTAACTTAACCACTTCAGCCCTGGACCAATTATCAGCCTAAGGACCAGAGGTCTTTTTACAATTTCGCACTGCACTGCTTTAACTGGTAATTGCGCGGTCATGCAATGTTGTACCCAAACGAAATTTGCGTCCTTTTCTTCCCACAAATAGAGCTTTCTTTTGATGGTATTTGATTGCCTCTGCGATTTTTATTTTTTGCGATATAAATGGAAAAAGACCAAATATTTTGAGAAAAAAAAGATATTTTCTACTTTTTCTTGTGTTTAAATACTTTTTATTTCATTTTCCACATTTACAAAAAACAGTAAAAAATATTTCTTATACATACTATTTCAAATCGCTTTGTTTAGGATTCATAGTATTTCAGTGTTTTCAACATTCATATAAAAACAAAAAGAAAATACACATTGGGTACCCGACCGGATCGATCCTTAATATATCAGATATATATATATATATTTATAAGAAGATGTTAAAAAAAAAAAAAAAGGGAAAGGAAGGGGGAGGGGGAGAGGAGGGGGGAAGCCAACCCTCCACACCTCAGTGTTCAAAATTATCCTCTTGTGATCTTATCTTACCCTTACTATTACTCTCCCCCGTGATTCCCTTTTTTTTTATTTAAATTTGTGATATATATAAGGTGGGGGTTCCTCTCTCTCAGTCCCCACTCTCTTCTGCCATAAAAAAATAAAAAATAAAAAAAAGGAGGGTCCCCCATCCCCTCTCCCCATCCCCTCCCAAAAAAATAAAAAAAAAAAATAAAAAAAATTAATATAAATACAAAAAGAAGAAGAAAAAAAAAAAGATAAATAAGTAAATAAATAAATAAAGAAAAAAGAAAAAATAAATAAAAAAATAAAATAAAGGGGGGAAGAGGCCCCACCTCCCCTGGGTTATGGAGTATAACCTCCAACTACACGCCCCTAGACGCCCACTCCATCCCCCATAGTTCCAAGATATGTTGAAGACTTTCTGAATTCCATCCAGTTCCTCCAAGTATCCTGGAATCTCATTCCTACTCCCCTTTGAAGGCATATTAATTCTTCCATAATCCTCATTCTGTCTATTTCCCTGAACCAGTCTCCTATCCCTGGTATTTCCTTTACTTTCCAATATCTCGGGATCATTGCTTTTGCTGCATTCAGCAGAAATGGAGTTAGTGCTATTCTATATTTTTCCCTAGGGTCCTCAGTCGCATGAAACAAACATTTCCAGGGGTCCAGTTCTATTTCCGTCCCATCAATCTCTTTAATTAGGCCCACCACTTTTTCCCAATATAACTGAATTGCGCTGCATTGCCACCATATATGGGCATGAGTTCCCTCCTTCCCGCATTCTCTCCAGCATAGGGGTGATAAATCTTGATTGATTTTATGCATTTTAGATGAAACATAATACCACCTAACCAATAATTTATAGTTAATTTCTTGTATCTTTGTATCCATTGAAGTGGAATGGGTGTAGTCTATAACTTTCCCTTTCAGTTTTTCTGAGATTGATCAATTCAGTTCACCTTCCCATCTCCCCAAGGAGGGCATCGCCTCATCCTCCATCGAAGTTATTAGGGTCCTGTATATTTTAGAGATCCCCTGTCTGCCCATTCCTCCTCGGTCAATCAATTTCTCCCAGGGATTTAAACTGTTGCCTGAGCGGAGAGGTTTAGGGAGGGACTCTACAAAGTGTTGGAGTTGTCTATATCTCCATCCATCCCATGGTGTTCTACCATATTTCTCTCGTAGCTACGCTAGTGAGCATAAGCTATTTGCTTTTATCACATCCCTTAATCTCAATCTATCACTATGAGTCCACTTCAAGAACATTTTATTTTCTTTCCCCGGGGGGAAGTAGTTATTTTCTGACAGGGGCATTAAGGGGCTATTATTTTGTCCTACTGTACCTTTAAGTACCCCATCCCATGTTCTTAATGTTTCCATTGTAATCGGGGATATTTCTCTAGGGAGACCCCTAAACTTCATTGGAATCCAGATGGTCTGGCTCAGGGCAACTTTACTCATATTATCTTCCAGTAGTACCCATTTTTTATATGGGGCATTGTAAACCCAGTCTAGAATTCTCCTCATTACCGCTGCCGAATGGTATTTTTGAAAATCTGGAAGGGATATCCCTCCCTTATCCTTAGGTCTATTCATTATCTTATAGGGAACGCGACTTCCTCTTTTATTCCATATGAATTTCTGGATCAGGGATTTAATAATTTTAAAGTAGGCCCCTGGGACCTTTATCGGGAGACTCTGAAAAATATATAATGCCTTATAAGAAAAATTGAATAAACTCAATTTTAGTCATACATTTAGGGCAAAATGTATTCAGCCACATGTCTTTAGTTAAAAAAATGTCAATAGGCGTATATTTATTGGTTTTGCGCAAAAGTTATAGCGTCTACAAACTAGGGCACATTTTATGGAATTTACACAGCTTTTAATTTATGACTACCTATCTCATTTCTTGAGGTGCTAAAATGGCAGGGCAGTACAAACCCCCCCACCCCCAAATGACCCCATTTTGGAAAGTAGACACCCCAAGGAAATTGCTGAGGGGCATGTTGAGCCCATTGAATATTTTTTTTGTCTCAAGTGATTGAATAATAATGCAAAAAAAAAAAAAAAAAGTTTACAAAAAGTTGTCATTAAATGATATATTGCTCACACCTGCCATATTTATATGTGGAATTGCACCCCAAAATATATTCTGCTGCTTCTCCTGAGTACGGGGATACCACATATGTGGGACTTTTTGGGAGTCTAGCCGCGTACGGCACCCCGAAAACCAATCACTGCCTTCAGGATTTCTAAGGGTGCAAATTTTTGATTTCACTCCTCACTACCTATCACAGTTTCGAAGGCCATAAAATGCCAAAATAATACAAAACCCCCCCCCCAAATGACCCCATTTTGGAAAGTAGACACCCCAAGGAAATTGCTGAGGGGCATGTTGAGCCCATTGAATATTTTTTTTTTGTCTCAAGTGATTGAATAATGATGCAAAAAAAAAAAAAAAGTTTACAAAAAGTTGTCACTAAATGATATATTGCTCACACATGCCATAGTTATATGTGGAATTGCACCCCAAAATATATTCTGCTGCTTCTCCTGAGTACGAGGATACCACATATGTGGGACTTTTTGTGAGTCTAGCCGCGTACGGCACCCCGAAATCCAATCACTGCCTTCAGGATTTCTAAGGCCGCGTACACACGAGAGGATTGTCCGTCCAACTTAGTCCGCTGAAACGTGTTTCAGCGGACAGTCCGCTCGTGTGTGGGCTTCAGCGGACTTTTTCAGCGGACAGTCTGGCGGACTATTTCCGTAATACAGTCCGTCCAACTTTGGTTTCAGCGGACAGTCCGCTCGTGAGTAAGCTAGTTGGACGGACTAAGTATGGCGCATGCTTAGAAAGGATTTACACGGCCGAAGGTTGCATTGCAGTGTATTGGACGTCGTATTTCTAGTCCCGTCGTACGTGTTGTACACGTCATCGTGCAAGCTTTCAGCGGACTGTCTGTTCATCGTGTGTGGTCAAGTCCGTTCATTCAAAAGTAGGACGGACTGTCTGTCGGATTGTCTGACGGACTTAGTTGGGCGGACAATCCTCTCGTGTCTACGCGGCCTAAGGGTGCAAATTTTTGATTTCACTCCTCACTACCTATCACAGTTTCGAAGGCCATAAAAGGCCAAAATAGCACAAAACCCCCCCCCAAATGACCCCATTTTGGAAAGTAGACACCCCAAGGAAATTGCTGAGGGGCATGTTGAGCCCATTGAATATTTTTTTTTGTCCCAAGTGATTGAATAATGACACAAAAAAAAAAAGTTTACAAAAAGTTGTCACTAAATGATATATTGCTCACACATGCCATAGTTATATGTGGAATTGCACCCCAAAATATATTCTGCTGCTTCTGCCGAGTACGGGGATATCACATATGTGGGACTTTTTGGGAGTCTAGCCGTGTACGGCACCCCGAAAACCAATCACTGCCTTCAGGATTTCTAAGGGTGCAAATTTTTGATTTCACTCCTCACTACCTATTACAGTTTCGAAGGCCATAAAATGCCCAAATAGCACAAACCCCTTCCCCCCAAGTGACCCCATTTTGGAAAGTAGACACCCCAAGCTATTTACTGAGAGGCATGTTGAGTCCATGAAATATTTTATATTTTGCCACAAGTTGCAGGAATATAAAAATGTATTTATTTATTTTTTTGCACAAAGTTGTCACTAAATGATATATTGCTTACACATGCCATGGGCATAAGTGAAATTACACCCCAAAATTAATTCTGCTGCTTCTCCCGAGTATGGGGATACCACATATGGGGGACTTTTTGGGAGCCTAGCCACGTACGGGACCCTGAAAACCAAGCACTGCCTTCTGGATTTAAATATAAAACGCTACAAAAAAAAACTGTTAGCGATCGCAGGGATCAGGCCTGACTCTGCGAACGCTGCAGTTATGTGTTTAGTGTTTTGTAAGTGACAGTGATCGATCGATACTGCACTTGGGTGATCGCTGATCGCTGGTGAAAGGGTTAACTAGGGGCAATCAGGGGGTTAAAACCATTATTGGGTAGTATATGGGGGTACCTAGCGCTATAAAAACCTGGCGGTGAACCTAAAAAAATAACTAGCTACCTAGCGACACTAATGCAGCGATCAGAAAAATTATCGCTTAATGACACTGGCAAAAGGGGGTGAAAGGGTTAACTAGGGGCAATAAGTGGGTTAAAACCATTATTGGGTAGTATATTGGGGTACCTAGCGCTATAAAAACCTGGCGGTGAGCCTAAAAAAATAACTAGCTACCTAATAGCACCAGTGACACTAATGCAGCGATCAGAAAAACGATTGCTTAGTGATACTGGCAAAAGGGGGTGAAAGGGTTAACTAGGGGCAATCAGGGGGTTAAAACCGTTCTTGGGTAGTATATCAGGGTACCTAGCGCTATAAAAACCTGGTGGTGAACCTAAAAAAATTAAAAGTTCGGGGGGGTTCTCATTAGGAGTGTCCCCATAACTACCTTTTTGTCTGGAGGTCAATATTGCCCTAACTGTCCTCTCCTCATGTGGTCTTTTCATGGTTTTGTAAGTATTATGCGGTGATCCGCATGAATAATGCCCCGTACACACGAGAGGACTTATGTCCGGCAGACTTCCAAAGGAGTTCCGCCGGAGTTCCGCCGGAGTTCCGACGGAGTTCTGGCGGACTTTTCGACCGAACGGACTTGGACACACACCATCACACCAAACTCCGACGGAGTCGAACGTGATGACGTACGACTGGATTCGAATAAGGAAGTTCATAGCCAGTAGCCAATAGCTGCCCTAGCGTCGGTTTTAGTCCGTCGGAGTAGCATACACACGAGCGGATTTTTCGAAGGGGACCGGGTCCGGCGGAGTTCCGTCGGGAAAATTTGAAGCATGCTTCATTTCTAAAGTCCGTCAGACTTTTGCGAAGCTAAAGTCCGTTGCAGCCCACACACGATCGAATAGTCTGACGGACTCAGTCCGTCGGACTTTGGATGTTGAAAAGTCCGCTCGTGTGTACGGGGCATTAGTGGAGGCTAACATGTAACATGCTATACTTATGTTTTTAAACATTTGAGATATCTGATGATAGATCTATTATAGATGTAAGCACTTTAACTCTCGAGCTCTTGAAGAAGCATATAAATATGCAAAACATTTGGAGCATAACCACCCCTCAATTAAGCCACTACTGGATATTGGTAAACCATGGTGGTTTTTACCACCATATACACACTATGATGATTGAGGGCTCCCTATTTTAAATTGAAGATTAGCGGTGACATCAGCATAATTCAGTTTGGCATCAACGGACGAAGAAATATAGTGTAATATTTATGTATTTGGGATTGTTTTTACCTGAAATCATGTAACCTTTCAATAGATCCTATTTTTTAACTTGCATTTAGTTGTGTTGCCCTTAAAATCCCATTCTTTGTTAATTTTTCTGTATACTATTCCAGTAGGGATGAGGAACATCTGTACCTATTAACCACTTGCTTACTGGGCACTTAAACCCCCCTCATGCCCAGACCAATTTTCAGCTTTCAGTGCTCTCACACTTTGAATGACAATTACTCAGTCATGCAACACTGTGACCAAATGATTTTTTTGTCCTTTTCTTCATACCAATAGAGCTTTCTTTTGGTGGTATTTGATCACCTCTCGGTTTTTTATTTTCTGCGCTATAAATGAAAAAAGACCGAAAATTTTGAAAAAAAATGAATTTTTCTTTGTTTCTGTGATAAAATTTTGCAAATTAGCAATTTTTCTTCATAAATTTTTGCCACAATTTATACTACTACACATCTTTGGTAAAAATAACCCAAATTATTGCATATTATATGATCTGTGTGAAATTTATAGAGTCAACAAGCTATGGTGCAAATCATAAAGATTTGCAAAAAAAGATCACATCTGATTTACTAAGGCCTATCTCCATTCTTGAGACCCTAACAAGCCAGGAAAGTACAAATGCCCCCCAAATGACCCCTTTTTGGAAAGTAGACATTCCAATGTATTAAGTAAGAGGCATGGTGAGTTATTTTAAGTTGTCATTTTTTCCCACAATTCTTTGCAAAATTAAGATTTTTATTTTTTTTTCACAAAATTTTCATTGTAATAGCTTATTTCTCCCACACGGAATGTGCATACCACAAATAACACCCCAAAATACATACTCCTACTCCTCCTGAGTATAACAATACCACATGTGTGAGACTTTTACACAGCCTGACCACATACAGAGGCCTAATTTTGAAGTAGCACCTTCAGGCATTCTAGGAGCATAAATTACACATTTCATTTCTCAACCACCTATTACAGTTTTGAAGGCCCTGGAACACCAGGGCAATGGAAACGTCCAGAAAATGACCCCATTTTGGAAAGCTAACACCCCAACGTATAATCTATGAGGCATAATGAGTCTTTTCAATGGTTAATTTTTTTCCAGAAGTTTTTGGAAAATGTGGAAAAAAATGAAAACGCATTTTTTTTGCACAAAGTTGTCCGTTTATAAGATATCTCCAACACATAGCATTTACATAGCAAAAATGGCACCCCAAAATACATTCTCCTACTCCTCCTGAGTATAACGATACACATGTGTGAGACTTTTACACAGCCTGACCACATACAGAGGCCTAATTTTGAAGTAGCACCTTCAGGCATTCTAGATGCATAAATTACACATTTAATTTCTCAACCACCTATTAAGCCCCATACACACGAGAGGACTTATGTCCGACAGACTTCCGAAGGAGTTCTGCCGGAGTTCTGCCGGAGTTCCGACAGAATTCTGACGGACTTTTTGACTGAGCGGACTTGGCCACACACAATCACACTAAACTCAGATGGATTCGAACGTGATGACGTGCGACTCGACTCGAATAAGGAAGTTCATAGCCAGTAGCCAATAGCTGCCCTAGCGTCGGTTTTAGTCCGTCGGAATAGCATACACACGAGCAAATTTTTCGAAGGGACCGGGTCCGGTGGAGTTCCGCCAGAAAAATTTGAAGCATGTTCCATATTCTAAAGTCCGTCAGACTTTGGCGAATCAAAAGTCCGTTGCAGCCCACACACGATCTAATAGTCTGACGGAATCAGTCCGTCGGACTTTGGATGTTGAAAAGTCCGCTCGTGTGTACGCGGCATTACAGTTTTGAAGGCCCTGGAACACCAGGGCAATGGAAACGTCCAGAAAATGACCCCATTTTGGAAAGCTAACACCCCAACGTATAATCTATGAGGCATAATGAGTCTTTTCAATGGTTAATTTTTTTCCAGAAGTTTTTGGAAAATGTGGAAAAAAATGAAAACGCATTTTTTTTACACAAAGTTGTCCGTTTATAAGATATCTCCAACACATAGCATTTACATAGCAAAAATGGCACCCGAAAATACATTCTCCTACTCCTCCTGAGTATAACGATACCACATGTGTGAGACTTTTACACAGCCTGACCACATACAGAGGCCTAATTTTGAAGTAGCACCTTCAGGCATTCTAGATGCATAAATTACACATTTCATTTCTCAACCACCTATTAAGCCCCGTACACACGAGAGGACTTATGTCCGACAGACTTCCGAAGGAGTTCTGCCGGAGTTCTGCCGGAGTTCCGACAGAATTCTGACGGACTTTTTGACTGAGCGGACTTGGCCACACACAATCACACTAAACTCCGACGGATTCTAATGTGATGACGTACGACTCGACTCGAATAAGGAAGTTCATAGCCAGTAGCCAATAGCTGCCCTAGCGTCAGTTTTGGTCCGTCGGAATAGCATACACACGAGCAAATTTTTCGAAGGGACCGGGTCCGGCGGAGTTCCGCCAGAAAAATTTGAAGCATGTTCCATATTCTAAAGTCCGTCAGACTTTGGCGAATCAAAAGTCCGTTGCAGCCCACACACAATCGAATAGTCTGACGGAATCAGTCCGTCGGACTTTGGATGTTGAAAAGTCCGCTCGTGTGTACGCGGCATTACAGTTTTGAAGGCCCTGGAACACCAGGGCAATGGAAACGTCCAGAAAATGACCCCATTTTGGAAAGCTAACACCCCAACGTATAATCTATGAGGCATAATGAGTCTTTTCAATGGTTAATTTTTTTCCAGAAGTTTTTGGAAAATGTGGAAAAAAATGAAAACGCATTTTTTTTTCACAAAGTTGTCCGTTTATAAGATTTCTCCAACACATAGCATTTACATAGCAAAAATGGCACCCGAAAATACATTCTCCTACTCCTCCTGAGTATAACGATACCACATGTGTGAGACTTTTACACAGCCTGACCACATACAGAGGCCTAATTTTGAAGTAGCACCTTCAGGCATTCTAGATGCATAAATTACACATTTCATTTCTCAACCACCTATTAAGCCCCGTACACACGAGAGGACTTATGTCCGACAGACTTCCGAAGGAGTTCTGCCGGAGTTCTGCCGGAGTTCCGACAGAATTCTGACGGACTTTTTGACTGAGCGGACTTGGTCACACACAATCACACTAAACTCCGACGGATTCGAATGTGATGACGTACGACTCGACTCGAATAAGGAAGTTCATAGCCAGTAGCCAATAGCTGCCCTAGCGTCGGTTTTGGTCCGTCGGAATAGCATACACACGAGCAAATTTTTCGAAGGGACCGGGTCCGGCGGAGTTCCGCCAGAAAAATTTGAAGCATGTTCCATATTCTAAAGTCCGTCAGACTTTGGCGAATCAAAAGTCCGTTGCAGCCCACACACAATCGAATAGTCTGACGGAATCAGTCCGTCGGACTTTGGATGTTGAAAAGTCCGCTCGTGTGTACGCGGCATTACAGTTTTGAAGGCCCTGGAACACCAGGGCAATGGAAACGTCCAGAAAATGACCCCATTTTGGAAAGCTAACACCCCAACGTATAATCTATGAGGCATAATGAGTCTTTTCAATGGTTAATTTTTTCCAGAAGTTTTTGGAAAATGTGGAAAAAAATGAAAACGCATTTTTTTTACACAAAGTTGTCCGTTTATAAGATATTTCCAACGCATAGCATTTACAGCAAAAATAACACCCCAAAATACATTCTACTACTCCTCCTGAGTATGGCAATACCACATGTGTGAGACGTTTACACAGCCTGGCCACATACAGAGGCGCAACATGCAAGGAACACCGTCGGCGTTCCAGGGACACATAGCCTGCACATACCAAGAATTACACCCCCAAATACATTATGCTGAGCAAAGGGTAAAGAAAAGATTACCTGTGGTTTTAGAAGCGCAGTTGTCCACAGGAGGATATCACTGGTCCAGGCAGCAGGCAGGGACTTGGTTAGCAACAGCGAACACAATTTTTCAGGCAGCAGGGAGGGATACTGTCCATATACAGTCCAGGGTCAGTGCAGAGATATTGTCAGCAGTGCCAAAAATATTGGTCCTGGTAGTAGGCAGGTCCATGTGGTGTGGTCAGTGCGGCATGACGGCAGTAAGTCCTACAGGCAGCAGACAGAAGTAGAGCCTCATTCAAGACAGAATGGGGATAGGGGGAGAGGCTTCTCCCTCCCAAATCTCTTTGAAGCCTCCGAGTCTCCAGACCCTAATCTAGGAATAAAAAAACTAAGAAAATAGTTTTCTTCATCCAGAAAAACTATACTGGAGCCCCTCACATATGTGAGACCCCCTGTTGAATCCCACTAGTCCAGTTGCAGAATACAAGATCAGTCCAAGAGGCAGGCAAATATCGTGGTCAAACAGTCCAAAGTCAGTTCCAGATCAGGCAGAGGTATGTACAGAATCGTTAGGCAGAAGCATGGTTGAATAACAGTCCAGGGTCAGTTCCAGATCAGGCAGAGGTATGTACAGAATCGTTAGGCAGAAGCATGGTCGAATAACAGTCCAGGGTCAATTCCAGATCAGGCAGCGGTATGTACAGAATCGGCAGGCATAAGAGTGGTCAAATAGCAAGCCAGGGTCAGTTACAGAGCAGGCAGTGGCATAAGCGGTGTGAAGGTGTATGAAGGCAGGAACTGAGGATTATGTTTACCATACTTCACTAAAAATGTATTGAAGTATGGTAATGCCGAAAACAGTCGCCTATGCAGAGGCCTGGTTGGGAAGGACATTGTGCACAATAATAAGATTTGTCTCTTCTGACTCCTGCTCTGGTACGCACCTTACATCTTTTTTGACATCTTTGGCCTGTTGGTTTGGGAGGGATTTTATCGGGAAAGTGGCGCTCGGAGAGTCGACTAATAATGTCTGATCGGATATTTTCTGGTGGGCCGTTTGGGAAAATAAGGGCAGTGAAAACTTCCTCCTGGTAGCCAAAGAAACGTTTGGGGTTTTGGGTGGAGTTGCGGTAAATGACATAGGAATTGTAAATGGCCAGTTGAAAAAAATAAATTGCTACTTTTTTGTACCAATGGTATGTCCGTCTTGTGGCAAGATATGGTTCCATCATTTGGTCGTTTAAGTCGACTCCCCCCATGAACAAATTGTATTCATAAATGCATTTTGGGTTTTTTACGGGGCCATTCCTTCTGGGGATTTCCACGAACGTATCATTGTGGATAGAAGACAACATATACACATCCCTTCTGTCCCTCCACTTCACTGCCAGAACCTTCTTGTTTCTCAGACTTGCGGTTTCTCCTTTTCGCAGCTTCTTATTCACAAGACTTTGAGGAAAGCCCTTCCGATTCCTTTTTACGGTGCCACATGCTGGCGTCTTCCTCCGGTGAAGGTTGTGGAACAGGGGCAGAGATGTGTAGAAGTTGTCTACATACAGGTGGTAGCCTTTATCCAATAGGGGGTATATGAGGTCCCAAACAACTTTTCCGCTGGATCCCAAGTAGTCCGGACAATTAGGGGGCTGCAGCTGGGTGTCCTTCCCTTCGTACACTATGAATGAATATGTGTACCCTGTGGCTCGGTCGCATAATTTGTAGATCTTCACCCCATAGCAGGCCCTTTTGCTGGGCATAAATTGCTTCATTTTAAGCCTACCACTAAATTTAATAAGGGACTTATGCACACATATGTGTTGGTCCGGGGTAAACAATTTGGGGAATGTTTGTGAAAAATAATGAAGTATTGGTCGAATTTTGTAAAGCCTGTCGTAATTTGGGTAATTTCGTGGAAGGCACTGGGTATTGTCGCTGAAATGTAAGAACCTAAGGATCATCTGATACCTGGTTCTGGGCATTACCGCGGAGAAGAGCGGTGTGTGGTGGAGGGGGTGGTTTGACTAATAGGTACGCAATTGATTTTTTTTGTTGAGTCCCATGTTAAATGTGAGGCCTAAAAAAACCTTGAACTCCTCCACCGTTAGGTCTCTCCATTTGTAGAGATGGGCATAATAAGATGTCGGATTTTTCAAAATAAATTGTTGTGCATACAGGTTGCACTGGGCCACAATTGACGACAACATATCCTCCGTAAAAATTAAATTAAAAAAATCTATTGGGGTAAAATTCTCTGTGTCCACCTGGACTTCTGGCTGGGCAGTGAAAGGGGGAACATTGGCCTCTCCTGAATTAGGAGGAAGCCACAAGGGGTTCTGAAGGGCATAGGGAAGGCCGACATGGCTCCTAACCCTTTGGGGCTGAGATGACACCCCACTGGTACTTGGCCTTTCTTGCCGGGGCACTGCGGTGCTGGTGGACGGCACTTCGGTGCTGGTGGACGGCACTGCCTCACTAGAACGCCTTCGTTTGATGGGCCGGATATCTTCCTCCTCGGATTCAGTCAGTGTTTCACTGCTGAGGACTGGCTCATAATTTATGTCGGCTTCAGAATCCGAATCTGAAAGAGAATCTGAAGAGGAGAGCTCCCCGTTGCTCTCGTCGGCCGTGGAAATAATTTTGTACGCCTCCTCGGCGGAAAAGACTCGTTTAGACATGGTTGCTGGTGTTAAGGCTGCACTGATGGGCACTGATGAGGTGGCACTGATGTGCACTGATTGATGGCACTGATGTGCACTGATTGATGGCACAGATGTGCACTGATGAGGTGGCACAGATGTGTACTGTTGAAGTAGCACAGAGGTGGCACAGATGGGCACTGATGAGTCGGCACAGATGTGCACTGATGAGTCGGCACAGATGTGCACTGATTGTACAGATGTGCACTGTTTAGGTGGCACAGATGGGCGCTTTTGAGGTGGCACAGATGTGCGCTTTTGAGGTGGCACAGATGGACGCTTTTGAGGTGGCACAGATGGGCACTGATGGGTCGGCACAGACGTGCACTGATTTATTGCACAGATGTGCAGATTTATTGCACAGATGTGCACTGATGAGGCGGAAGATGGGCACAGATGGGCACTGCTGAGGCGGCACAGATGGGCACTGCTGAGTCAGCACAGATGGGCACTGCTGAGGTGACACAGATGGGCACTGATGGGTCGGCACAGATGTGCACTGATTTATTGCACATATGTGCAGATTTATTGCACAGATGTGCACTGATGAGGCAGCAGATGGGCACAGATGGGCACTGCTGAGGCAGCACAGATGGGCACTGCTGAGGTGGCACAGATGGGCACTGAGACGGCACAGATGGGCACTGCTGAGGCGGCACAGATGGGCACTGCTGAGGTGGCACAGATGGTACAGATGGGCACTGATTGGTACAGATGGGCACTGATTGGCACTGGCGGGCACTGGCGGTGCACAGATGGGCACTGACGTTGCACAGATGGTGCACAGATGATGCACAGATGGCACAGGTGGGCACAGGTGGCCACAGGTGGGCACAGGTGGGCACTGGCGGGGTAGAGATGGGCACTGGCGGGGTAGAGATGGGCACTGGTGGGGTAGAGATGGGCACTGGCGGGGTACATATGGGCACTGGCGGGCACAGATGGCACTAATATCACTATTGTAAAAGTAACTCACAGAATCTCTCTCCTCACACGCTGTCTCTATGTAAGGAGACAGATTCAGCAATGGGAGATGATCTCATTTGTTTACATCTGAGATCATCACCCATTGGAGGCGGCGATCGCGCTGTAAACGGCCGCTGTGATTGGCCGTTTACAGCGATCTGTGATTGGCTGTGTCCAGGGGACACGGCCAACACAGATTTTCCCCGAAGTGCGCTCCCCGGAGCGCGCGGGGAGCCATTAAAGGGGACGACGTCAATAGACGTAGTCCCGGCATTTGAGATCCGCGCTGTAGCCGTCATTTGACTATAGCGCGGATCTCAAGTGGTTAATGTCCGCAGTACCACTATGCTTTGACATTTTCCTTGAACTATGATAGGATAGCTAGCTAGAGTCATTTTGTTTTTTTGTAGGCTGAGGTTTACTGAAAAATGTTCTAGTAATACTCCTAAGAAGTAGTGAGCAGCTTGTGGCGCCAAGTTATGGTCTATTAGTTAATGTTTTATTGCAAATAAAGCAATGCATTTTTTTTTGTTTTTTTTGGTTGGCTATAATTTCACAGGTCAACAGATGTTCCTTTTTGAGTAGGCGTAAACAGAAAAATATGGAGGCTTTCTTCATGGGTTTCTTCTTCTGGAGACCTCAGTCATGCATATACTCTTTAACAATGAAACTGGACATAGATGGAATGAAATTCGAACAGTTCAGCAGGACCAGCCAAATCTTCAATCTTTGGCTGTTCCCATTCCTGAAACTTTGCTCTAATCAACTTCTCTCGAACCGGCTTGTTGGAAGGTTTTACTTTCAATAAGTGCTGATTAGTATATTTTGACAGTGGAGTCGTCTCCCTTTTGTCAGAATACAATAACCAAGAAGGAAGGATTTCTCTATTGACTCCACTTGTGTCAATGTGATAATCGGTTCAGTTGTTTGTTTGTTTATTGTTTTTGTTTTTTGATCAGCTCACTTTAAAAAAACTTCCATGTATGGCAAGCCTTAGAGTAAACAAAGATGAATTTGGATCTATGTGTGGCCACTGTGGTTGAACAGAAGTCAGTATATTCCCAATCAGTCAGTGCTGTAGGCTGGAGAGATGATCTGTATATTTTGACAGCAAGGTAGTCTTTCTGCTGTCAGAATTCAATGATACAATGGAGAGGATTCCAACAGCCACATTGAGTGTGTGGATGGAGGAATCCAGTCAGGTTTTGTTTTTTAAATTTAACCCACTAGCTGAATGAAAAAAACTGACATGTGCATGGCCAGCTTTAGAGATTCAGGGGTTAAGTGACCTGGAGATATTGAAGCCAGGTTTAACCATAACAACCATGCAGTAAGCATTTTAGGTTAACAGTAAAAAAAAATTATATCGTGCCATGGTTTAGATTGTTTATTTTTAACCCAGACCTCAGATTTCATTATCTCTGGATAAGTAAGCATAATGCCATTGTAAATGTTCTCTTTTTCATGACTAGTTGATAAGCCATGAAATCTTCAAGCATGATGGGAAGCCAGGCACACTCCAAGCAAGATGGAATCCCTTTTCTGCTCCTGCAGCATTAGCAGATGGTGGGTACCTACATAAAACTCATGGAGGATGATAAAATAAATTGTCTAACATGCTATAGAAGTAGTGTGAGAGTTATGAGCTTTAATCATAACTCATTGTTTGGGTTTAGCCACTGAATTTTGTGGACCCAAAAATATTTCTAGACTGAGTAATAATAAAAAAGTATATAGCTCAATCAACAGCAGTGTTCAGGCGCAATGCACATAGATTTTTTGCTACCCATTTTTTGCAGCTAGGCGTTAAACAGGACCCCCTCCCAAGCCCACTGTAGCCATGAAATCTTCAAGCAAGATGGAAAGCCATGAAATCTTCAAGCAAGATGGAAAGCCATGAAATCTTCAAGCAAGGTGGGAAGCCATGAAATCCTCAAGCAAGATGGGAAGCCATGAAATCTTCAAGCAAGGTGGGAAGCCATGAAATCCTCAAGCAAGATTGGAAGCCATGAAATCCTCAAGCAAGATTGGAAGCCATGAAATCCTCAAGCAAAATGGGAAGCCATGAAATCTTCAAGCAAGATGGGAAGCCATGAAATCTTCAAGCAAGATGGGAAGCCATGATCTCTTCAAGCAAGATGGCAAGCCATGATCTCTTCAAGCAAGATGGCAAGCCATGATCTCTTCAAGCAAGATGGAATCCCTTTTCTGCTTCTGCAGCATTAGCAGATGGTGGGTACCTACATAAAACTCATTAAGGATGATACAACAAATTGTCTAACATGCTATAGAACCAGTGTCAGAGTTATGAGCTTTAATCATAACTCATTGCTTGGGTTCATCACTGAATTTTGTGGACCCAAAAATATTGCTAGACTGAGTTAGGAATGAAAACGTATATAGCTTAATCAACAGCATGAGTTATGAGCTTTAATCATAACGCATTGCTTGGGTTTAGCCACTCAGTTTTGTGGACCCAAAAATATTGCTAGACTGAGTTAGGAATGAAAACGTATATAGCTTAATCAACTGCCTGAGTTATGAGCTTTAATCAGAACTCGTTGCTTGGGTTTAGCTACTGAATTTTGTGGACCCAAAAATATTTCTGGATGGAGTTAGGAATAAGAAAGAGAGCAGGGATTTTAGTCTGATCCCTCTTGGGAAAGTCTACAGAGAGCCCCCACTCTGTTGGAAGACCATCTTACATATCAATTGTAAGCTATAATTAAGCCTCTAGTCTGGTTGCTAGGTTGTTCTGAAGTAGAAGGCTGAGGGACTGGGTCAATCTCAGTTTGTGCTGGACTGGCGGAAGAGTGCCCATTCCTCTGAGAAGGCCGGGCTAGATCTGATTCAGTCCCTCTTCCAACTTCTCCCAGGGTAACATGGCAGGCAGTCTAAATAAAACTGTTCATCCTTTCTTCCTGGGAATTTGTTTTTTTGATCTTGGAATGGTTCTTAGCTTTTCTTGGTTAGAGTATGAGGGCACCATACTACAGCCAACAAACTTTGGCCAGGCCAAAATCAACGTGCCCTATTCTTGGTTCAGACTTCAGGCACTGGGTCAAGATGCCTTCTCCCCATAGGGGAAAAGGTATGATACATGCCATTCCCACACAAATAGGTTTAACCGTCCATAATTTAAACATTATGAAAATTTTCAATGAAAACTATTCATTAATGTCCATGTATAGTGTAGCCAATAGCGAGCAAAAACAGAGCAGGGTTCAGGCACAATGCACATAGATATCACTTGCTGCTCATTTGCTAGAGCAGGATTTAGACAGGACCCCCTCCCAAGCCCACTGAAGCATTGTTTGTATACAATTCTGTTAACTACCCATTTTCTGCTCATTAGTATGCCCACCTTGGAGCAGTGTAGCATGCATTGCCAGTGATTTCCCCTTGCGCATATGCTCTGTGGTCCCAACAGAGCAGATTTCATAGGCAATGCAGATAGTATATGGCAGCTCTACTAGAGCCGGCCTTTGGTTTATATGAAATGTAAATGATGTGTTGCGCAATCAAGCCCACTGAAGCATTTTTTGTTTACAATGCCATTAATTCCCCTCCACTGCTCATTTATATGCCCAACTTGGAGCAGTGTAGAATGCATTGCAAATGATTTCACCTTGCGCATATGCTTTTTGTGGTCCCAACAAAGCAGCATTCATAAGCAATGCAGATAGTGATTGGCTGCTCTAGGGGAGCCAGTTATATGAAATTAATAAGCCAGTTGCTGCTGATTCATGCCCAGTCTGGCGCAGCATAGAATGTATGGGACTGATTTCCCGTTTCAGGCTCTATATGTTGTTGGCGTCGACGAACTGTTTATTTTTCTGCTTGTTTGCCGAGGTGACCATCTTGGCATTTGTCAAGAGGGTTGAGAGTGGCCAGCAAGATCACCTACGGACACATCATCCTTAATGCGCCAGATCTCATCTGATCTTGCATGCTAAGCAGGGTCCGACCTTGATAGTACCTGGATGGGAGACTGCCTGGGAATACCAGGTGCCGTAGGCTTTTTTTTAATATGTTGTTGGTGTCAACGACCTGTTTTATTTTTCTGCTTGTTTGCCGAGGTGACCATCTTGGCATTTGTCAAGAGGGTTGAGAGTGGCCAGCAAGATCACCTATGGACACATCACCCAGAATGCGTTTGATCTCGTCTGATCTCGGATGCTAAGCAGGGTCGGGCCTGGTTAGTACCTGGATGGGAGACCGCCCGGCAATACCAGGTGCCATAGGCTGTTTTTTAGTATGTTGTTGGCGTCGACGACCTGTTATATTTTTCTACTTGTTTGCCCAGGTGACCACTTTGGCGTTTGTCAAGAGGGTTGAGAGTGGCCAGCAAGATTTCCTACTGCCACATCACCCTGAATGAGCCCCATCTCGCATGCTAAGCAGGGTCGTACCTGGATGGGAAACAACTTGGGAATGCCAGGTGCCGTAGGCTATGTTTTAATATGTTGTTGGCGTCGACAACCTGTTTTATTTTTCTGCATGTTTGCCCAGGTGACCATCTTGGCGTTTGTCAAGAGTGTTGAGAGTGGCCAGCAAGATTACCTACAGCCAAATCACCCTGAAAGCGCTCAATCTCATCTGATCTCAGATGCTAAGCAGGGTCGGGCCTGGTTATTACCTGGATGGGAGACCGCCTGGGAATACCGGGTGCCGTAGGCTTTTTTTTAATATGTTGTTGGCAAAGACGACCTGTTTTATTTTTCTGCTTGTTTGCCCAGGTGACCATCTTGGCGTTTGTCAAGAGGGTTGAGAGTGGCCAGCAAGATTGCCTACTGCCACATCACCCTGAATGCGCCCCATCTCGGATGCTAAGCAGGGTCGTACCTAGATGGGAATCCGCTTGGGAATGCCAGGTGCCGTAGGCTATGTTTTAATATGTTGTTGGCGTCGACAACCTGTTTTATTTTTCTGCATGTTTGCCCAGGTGACCATCTTGGCGTTTGTCAAGAGGGTTGAGAGTGGCCAGCAAGATCACCTATGGACACATCACCCAGAATGCGTTTGATCTCGTCTGATCTCGGATGCTAAGCAGGGTCGGGCCTGGTTAGTACCTGGATGGGAGACCGCCCGGCAATACCAGGTGCCATAGGCTGTTTTTTAGTATGTTGTTGGCGTCGACGACCTGTTATATTTTTCTACTTGTTTGCCCAGGTGACCACTTTGGCGTTTGTCAAGAGGGTTGAGAGTGGCCAGCAAGATTTCCTACTGCCACATCACCCTGAATGAGCCCCATCTCGCATGCTAAGCAGGGTCGTACCTGGATGGGAAACAACTTGGGAATGCCAGGTGCCGTAGGCTATGTTTTAATATGTTGTTGGCGTCGACAACCTGTTTTATTTTTCTGCATGTTTGCCCAGGTGACCATCTTGGCGTTTGTCAAGAGTGTTGAGAGTGGCCAGCAAGATTACCTACAGCCAAATCACCCTGAAAGCGCCCGATCTCGTCTGATCTCAGATGCTAAGCAGGGTCAGGCTTGGTTATTACCAGGATGGGAGACCGCCTGGGAGTACCAGGTGCCGTAGGGTTTTTTATAATATATTGTTGGCAAAGACGACCTGTTTTTTTTTTCTGCTTGTTTGCCGAGGTGACCATCTTGGCGTTTGTCAAGAGGGTTGAGAGTGGCCAGCAAGATCGCCTATGGCCACATCACCCTGAGCATCTCATCTGATCTTGGATGCTAAGCAGGGTCGGGCCTGGTTAGTTCATGGATGGTAGGCCGCTTGGGAATACCAGGTAGCGTAGGCTTTTTTTTAATATGCTGTTGGCGTCAACGACCTGTTTTATTTTTCTGCTTGTTTGCTGAGTTGACCATCTTGGTGTTTGTCAAAAGGGTTGAGAGTTGCCAGCAAGAGCGCCTACAGCCTCATCACCCTGAATGCGCCCGATCTCGTCTAATCTAAAATGCTAAGCAGGGTTGGGCCTGATTAGTAACTGGATGGGAGACCGCCTGGGAATACCAGGTAGGTGCTGTGGGCTTTTTTTATTATGCTGTGGGAGTCGACGACCTGTTATTTTTTCTGCTTGTTTGCCGAGGTGACCATCTCGGCGTTTGTCAAGAGGGTTGAGAGTGGCCACTAAGTGCACCTACAGCCACTTCAACCTAAATGCGCCTTATCTCGTCTGATTTCAGATGTTAAGCAGGGTCGGGCCTGGTTAGTAACTGGGTGGGAGACCACCTGGGAATACCAGGTGCCGTAGGCTTTTTTTTTAATATGTTTTTGGCGTCGACAGCCTGTTTTATTTTTCTGCTTGTTTGCCGATGTGACCATCTTGGCATTTGTGAAGAGGGTTGAGAGTAGCCAGCAAGATCCCCTGCGGCCACATCACCCTGAATGCACCCGATCTCCTCTGATCTCGGATGCTTAGCAGGGTCGGGCCTTGCTAGTATCTGGATGGGAGACCGCCTTTGAATACCAGGTGCCGTAGGCTTTTTGTTAATATGTTGTTGGCGTCGACGACCTGTTTTATTTTTCTGCTTGTTTGCCGAGGTGACCATCTTGGCGTTTGTCAAAAGGGTTGAGAGTGGCCAGCAAGATTGCCTACAGCCAAATCAGCCTGAATGCGTCCAATCTTGTCTGATCTCAGATCCTAAGCAGGGTCAGGCCTGGTTAGTACTTGGATGGGAGACTGCCTGGGAATTCCAGGTGGCGTAGGCTTTTTGTTAATATGTTGTTGGCGTCGACGACCTGTTTTTTTTCTGCTTGTTTGCCGAGGTGACCATCTTGGCGTTTGTCAAGAGGGTTGAGAGTGGCCAGCATATTTGCCTACGTCAACATCACTCTGTATGCGCCTGATCTCGTATGCAAAGCAGGGTCGGGCCTGGTTAGTACCTGGATGGGAGACCGCCTGGGAATACAAGGTGCCGGAGGCTTTTTTTAATATGTTGTTGGCTTCAACGATCTGTTTTATTTTTCTGCTTGTTTGCCGAGGTAACCATCTTGGCGTTTGTCAAGAGGGTTGAGAGTGGCCAGCAAGATCACCTACGGCCACATCACCCTGAATGTGCCGATCTTATCTGAGCTTGGATCCTAAGCAGGGTCGGGCCTGGTTAGTATCTGGATGGGAGACCGCCTTGGAATACCAGGTGCTGTAGGCTTTTTTTTAATATGTTGTGGGCGTCAACGACCGGTTTTATGTTTCTCCTTGTTTGCCGAGGTGACCATCTTGGCGTTTGTCAAGAGGGTTGAGAGTGGCCAGTAAGATTGCCTTTGGCCACATTACCCTGAATGCGCCCGATCTCGGATGCTAAGCAGGGTCGGGCCTGGTTAGTACCTGGATGGGAGACCGCCTGGGAATACCAGGTGCCATAGGCTTTTTTTAATATGTAGTTGACGTCGACGACCTGTTTTATTTTTCTGCATGTTTGCCGAGGTGACCATCTTGGCGTTTGTCAAAAGGGTTGAGAGAGTCACCAGCAAGAGCGCCTACGGCCTCATCACCCTGAATGTGCCCGATCTCAGATGCTAAGCAGGGTTGGGCCTGGTTAGTAACTGGATGGGAGACCGCCTGGGAATACCAGGTGACGTAGGCTTTTTTTTAATGTGTTGTTCGCATCGACGACCTGTTTTATTTTTCTGCTTGTCTGCCGAGGTAACCATCTTGGCATTTGTCAAGAGAGTTGAGAGTGGCCAGCAAGATCAGCTACGGCCACATAACTCTGAATGCACCCGATCTCGTCTGATTTCGGATGCTAAGCAGGGTTGGGCCTGGTTAATACCTGGATGGGAGACCGCCTTGTAATACCAGGTGCCATAGGCTCTTTTTTAATATGTTGTTTGCGTCGATGACCTGTTTTATTTTTCAGCTTGTTTGCCAAGGTGACAATCTTGGCGTTTGTCAAGAGGGTTGAGAGCGGCCAGCAAAGGTGCCTATGGCCACATCACCCTGGATGCCCCTGACCTCGGATGCTAAGCAGGGTCAGACCTGTTTAGTACCTGTATGGGAGACCGCCTGGGAATACCAGGTGCCGTAGGCTTTTTTTGTATATGTTGTTGGCGTCGACGACCTGTTTTACTTTTCTGCTTGTTTGCCGACCTGACAATCTTGGCGTTTCAAGAGGGTTGAGAGTGGCCAGCAAGATCGCCTACAACCTCATCACCCTGAATGCACCCGATCTTGTCTGATTTCAAATGCTAAGCAGGGTCGGGCGCTGTTAGTACCTGGATGGGAGACCACCTGGGAATTCCAGGTGCAATAGGCTTTTTTTAATTTGTTGTTGTTGTAGACGACCTGTTATATTTTTCTGCTTGTTTGCCGAGGTAACCATCTTGGCATTTGTCAAAAGGGTTGAGAGAGTCGCCAGCAAGAGCGCCTATGGCCTCATCACCCTGAATGTGCCCGATCTCAGATGCTAAGCAGGGTTGGGCCTGGTTAGTAACTGGATGGGAGACCGCCTGGGAATACCAGGTGCCGTAGGCTTTTTTTTAATGTGTTGTTCGCATCGACGACCTGTTTTATTTTTCTGCTTGTCTGCCGAGGTAACCATCTTGGCATTTGTCAAGAGAGTTAAGAGTGGCCAGCAAGATCAGCTACGGCCACATAACTCTGAATGCACCTGATCTCGTCTGATTTTGGATGCTAAGCAGGGTTGGGCCTGGTTAATACCTGGATGGGAGACCGCCTTGTAATACCAGGTGCCATAGGCTCTTTTTTAATATGTTGTTTGCGCAGATCCTAAGCAGGGTCGGGCATGGTTAGTATCTGGATGGGAGACCGCCTTGGAATACCAGGTGCTGTAGGCTTTTTTTAATATGTTGTGGGCGTCGACGACCGGTTTTATTTTTCTGCTTGTTTGCCGAGGTGACCATCTTGGCGTTTGTCAAGAGGGTTGCGAGTGGCCAGCAAGATTGCCTTTGGCCACATTACCCTGAATGCGCCTGATCTCGGATGCTAAGCAGGGTTGGACCTGGTTAGTACCTGGACGGGAGACCGCCTGGGAATACCAGGTGCCGTAGGCATTTTTTAATATGTAGTTGACGTCGGCGACCTGTTTAATTTTTCTGCATGTTTGCCGAGGTGCCTCATCACCCTGAATGCGCCCGATCTCAGATGCTAAGCAGTGTTGGGCCTGGTTAGTAACTGGATGGGAGACCGCCTGGGAATACCAGGTGCCGTAGGCTTTTTTTTAATATGTTGTTCGCATCAACGACCTATTTTTTTTTCTGCTTGTTTGCCGAGGTAACCATCTTGGCATTTGTCAAGAGGGTTGAGAGTGGCCAGCAAGATCAGCTACGGCCACATAACTCTGAATGCACCCGATCTCGTCTGATTTTGGATGCTAAGCAGGGTCGGGCCTGGTTAGTACCTGGATGGGAGACCGCCTTGTAATACCAGGTGCCATAGGCTCTTTTTTAATATGTTGTTTGCGTCGATGACCTGATTTATTTTTCTGCTTGTTTGCCGAGGTGACCATCTTGGCATTTGTCAAGAGGGTTGAGAGTGGCCAGCAAGGGCGCCTACGGCCACATCACCCTGATGGCGCCCGATCTCCTCTGATCTCAGATGCTAAGCAGGGTCGGGTCTGGTTAACACCTGGATGGGAGACCGCCTGGGAAAACCAGATGCCGTAGGCTTTTTTAATATGTTGTTGGCATCGATGACCTGTTTTATTTTTCTACTTGCTTGCCGAGGTGACCATCTTGGCGGTTGTCAAGAGGGTTGAGAATGGCTAGCAAGATCGCCTATAGCCACATAACCCTGAATACGTCCGATCTCATCTGATCTCGGATGCTAAGCAGGGTCGGGCCTGGTTAGTACCTGGATGGTAGACCGCCTTGGAATACCAGGTGCTGTAGGCTTTTTTTAATATGTTGTGGGCGTCGACGACCGGTTTTATTTTTCTGCTTGTTTGCCAATGTGACTATCTTGGCGGTTGTCAAGAGGGTTGAGCGTGGCCAGCAAGAACGCCTATGGCCACATCACCCTGAATGCGCCTGATCTCGTATGATCTCAAATGCAAAGCAGGGTCGTGCCTGGTTAGTACCTGGATGGGAGACCGCCTGGGAATAGAAGGTGCCGTTGGCTTTTTTTAATATGTTGTTAACTTCGACGATCTGTTTTATTTTTCAGCTTGTTTGCCGAGGTAACCATCTTGGCGTTTGTCAAGAGGGTTGAGAGTGGCCAGCAAGATCGCCTACGGCCACATCACCCTGAATGAGCCCAATCTTATCTGAGCTCGGATCCTAAGCAGGGTCGGGCCTGGTTAGTATCTGGATGGGAGACCGCCTTGGAATACCAGGTGCTGTAGACTTTTTTTTAATATGTTGTGGGCGTCGACGACCGGTTTTATTTTTCTGCTTGTTTGCCGAGGTGACCATCTTGGCGTTTGTCAAGAAGGTTGAGAGTGGCCAGCAAGATTGCCTTTGGCCACATTACCCTGAATGTGCCTGATCTCGGATGCTAAGCAGGGTTGGGCCTGGTTAGTACCTGGACGGGAGACCGCCTGGGAATACCAGGTGCCGTAGGCATTTTTTAATATGTAGTTGACGTCGACGACCTGTTTTATTTTTCTGCTTGTTTGCCGAGGTAACCATCTTGGCATTTGTCAAAAGGGTTGAGAGTGGCCAGCAAGATCATCTACGGCCACATATCTCTGAATGCACCCGATCTCGTCTGATTTCGGATGCTAAGCAGGGTCGGGCCTGGTTAGTACCTGGATGGGAGACCGCCTTGTAATACCAGGGGCGATAGGCTCTTTTTAAATATGTTGTTTGCGTCAATGACCTGTTTTATTTTTCTGCTTGTTTGCCGAGGTGACCATCTTGGCGTTTGTCAAGAGGGTTGAGAGTGATCTCAGATCCTAAGCAGGGTCAGGCCTGGTTAGTACTTGGATGGGAGACTGCCTGGGAATTCCAGGTGGCGTAGGCTTTTTGTTAATATGTTGTTGGCGTCGACGACCTGTTTTTTTTTCTGCTTGTTTGCCGAGGTGACCATCTTGGCGTTTGTCAAGAGGGTTGAGAGTGGCCAGCATATTTGCCTACGTCAACATCACTCTGTATGCGCCTGATCTCGTATGCAAAGCAGGGTCGGGCCTGGTTAGTACCTGGATGGGAGACCGCCTGGGAATACAAGGTGCCGGAGGCTTTTTTTAATATGTTGTTGGCTTCGACGATCTGTTTTATTTTTCTGCTTGTTTGCCGAGGTAACCATCTTGGCGTTTGTCAAGAGGGTTGAGAGCGGCCAGCAAGGGCACCTACGGCCACATCACCCTGGATGCCCCTGACCTGGGATGCTGTTCTACTTTTCTGCTTGTTTGCCGACATGACAATCTTGGCGTTTCAAGAGGGTTGATATGTTGTTGGCTTCGACATGTCGGCTTCGATATGTTGTTTGCCGAGGTAACCATCTTGGCGTTTGTCATGAGGGTTGAGAGTGGCAAGCAAGATCGCCTACGGCCACATCACCCTGAATGAGCCCGATCTTATCTGAGCTCGGATCCTAAGCAGGGTCGGGCCTGGTTAGTATCTGGATGGGAGACCGCCTTGGAATACCAGGTGCTGTAGACTTTTTTTTAATATGTTGTGGGCGTCGACGACCAGTTTTATTTTTCTGCTTGTTTGCCGAGGTGGCCATCTTGGCGTTTGTCAAGAGGGTCAAGAGGGTTAAGAGTGGCCAGCAAGATTGACTTTGGCCACATTACCCTGAATGCGCCTGATCTCGGATGCTAAGCAGGGTCGGGCCTGGTTAGTACCTGGACAGGAGACCGCCTGGGAATACCAGGTGCCGTAGGCATTTTTTTATATGTAGTTGACGTCGACGACCTGTTTTATTTTTCTGCATGTTTGCCGAGGTGACCATCTTGGCGTTTGTCAAAAGGGTTGAGAG
Organism: Lithobates pipiens; assembly: GCF_037356315.1. Classification (NCBI taxonomy): domain Eukaryota; kingdom Metazoa; phylum Chordata; class Amphibia; order Anura; family Ranidae; genus Lithobates; species Lithobates pipiens. Next base: position 173,502,108 of record NW_027507791.1, on the reverse strand, counting down.
AGTCCCCCCAGCAAGACCGCCTACGGCCTCATCACCCTGAATGCGCCTGATTTCGGATGCTAAGCAGGGTTGGACCTGGTTAGTACCTGGACGGGAGACCGCCTGGGAATACCAGGTGCCGTAGGCATTTTTTAATATGCAGTTGACGTCGGCGACCTGTTTAATTTTTCTGCATGTTTGCCGAGGTGACCATCTTGGCGTTTGTCAAAAGCGTTGAGAGAGTCGCCAGCAAGACCGCCTACGGCCTCATCACCCGGAATGCGCCCGATCTCAGATGCTAAGCAGTGTTGGGCCTGGTTAGTAACTGGATGGGAGACCGCCTGGGAATACCAGGTGCCGTAGGCTTTTTTTTAATATGTTGTTCGCATCAACGACCTATTTTTTTTCTGCTTGTTTGCCGAGGTAACCATCTTGGCATTTGTCAAGAGGGTTGAGAGTGGCCAGCAAGATCAGCTACGGCCACATAACTCTGAATGCACCCGATCTCGTCTGATTTCGGATGCTAAGCAGGGTTGGGCCTGGTTAATACCTGGATGGGAGACCGCCTTGTAATACCAGGTGCCATAGGCTCTTTTTTAATATGTTGTTTGTGTCGATGACCTGTTTTATTTTTCTGCTTGTTTGCCGAGGTGACCATCTTGGCATTTGTCAAGAGGGTTGAGAGTGGCCAGCAAGGGCGCCTACGGCCACATTACCCTGGATGCCCCTGACCTGGGATGCTAAGCAGGGTCAGGCCTGTTAAGTACCTGGATGGGAGACCGCCTGGGAATACCAGGTGCCGTAGGCTTTTTTTTGTATATGTTGTTGCGTCGACGACCTGTTTTACTTTTCTGCTTGTTTGCCAACGTGACAATCTTGGCGTTTCAAGAGGGTTGAGAGTAGCCAGCACAATCCTCATCACCCTGAATGCACCCGATCTCATCTGATCTCAAATGCTAAGCAGGATCGGGCGCTGTTAGTACCTGGATGGGAGACCACCGGGGAATTGCAGGTGCCATAGGCTTTTTTTAATATGTTGTTGTTGTCGACGACCTGTTATATTTTTCTGCTTGTTTGCCGAGGTGACCATCTTAGGTTTGTCAAGAGGGTTGAGAGTGGCCAACTTGGCGTTTGTCAAGAGGGTTGAGAGTGACCAGCAAGATCGGCTACGGCCACATAACTCTGAATGCACCCGATCTCGTCTGATTTCGGATGCTAAGCAGGGTTGGACCTGGTTAGTACCTGGATGGGGGACCGCCTTATAATACCAGGTGCTGTAGGCTTTTTTTAATATGTTGTAGGCATCGAGGACCGGTTTTATTTTTCTGCTTGTTTGCCGATGTGACCATCTTGGCGGTTGTCAAGAGGGTTGAGAGTGGCCAGCAAGAACGCCTACGGCCACATCACCCTGGATGCCCCTGATCTAGTCTTATCTCGGATGCTAAGCAGGGTCAGGCCTGTTTAGTACCTGGATGGGAGACCGCCTGGGAATAGCACTTGCCGTAGGCTTTTTTTTAATATGTTGTTGGTATCGACGACCTATTTTTTTTTCTGCTTATTTGCCGAGGTGACCATCTAGGCGTTTGTCAAGAGGGTTGAGAGTGGCTAGCAAGATCGCCTACAGCCACATCTCTCTGAATTTGCCCGATTTCATCTGATCTCGGATGCTAAGCAGGGTTGGGCCTGGTTAGTACCTGGATGGGAGACTGCCTGGGAATACCAGGTAACATAGCCTTTTTTTAATATGTTGTTGGTGTCGACGACCTGTTTTATTTTTCTGCTTGTTTGTCGAGGTGACCATCTTGGCGTTTGTCAAGAGGGTTGAGAGTGGCTAGCAAGATCGCCTACGGCCACATCACTCTGAATGCACCCGATCTTTTCTGATCTCGGATGCTAAGCAGGGTCGAGCGCTGTTAGTACCTGGATGGGAGACCACCTGGGAATTCCATGTGCCATAGGCTTTTTTTTAATATGTTGTTGGCGTCAACGACCTGTTTAATTTTTCTGCTTGTTTGCCGAGGTGACCATCTTGGCGTTTGTCAAGAGGGTTAAGAATGGCCAACAAGAACGCCTGTGGCAGCATCACTCTAAATGCACCTGATCTCGTATGATCTCAAACACTAAGCAGGGTCAGGCCTGGTTAGTACCCGGATGAGAGACTGCCTCGGAATACATGGTGCCGCAGGCTTTTTTTTAATATGTTGTTGGCGTAGACGACCTGTTTTATTTTTCTGCTTGTTTGCCGAGGTGACCATCTTGGGTTTGTCAAGAGGGTTGAGAGTGGCCAGAAGATCTTCTATGGCCACATCACCCTGAATGCACCCGATTTTGTCTGATCTCAGATGCTAAGCAGTGTCGGGTCTGGTTAGTACCTGGATGGGAGACCGCCCAGGAATACCAGGTGCCGGAGGCTTTAATATGTTGTTGGCGTCGATGACCTGTTTTATTTTTCTGCTTGTTTGCCGAGGTGACCATCTTGGCGTTTGTCAAGAGGGTTGAGAGTGGCCAGCAAGGGCGCCTACATCACCCTTGATGCCCCTGACCTCGGATGCCAAGCAGGGTCAGGCCTGTTTAGTAGTGATGGACGAACTTCCGACGGGACGTTTCGCGAACGCGAAACGCGAACGGACACAAACGTTCGCGAAAACGACCGTTCGCCGCGGGCTCCATTGACTTCAATGGGAGGCGAATTTCGCAAACCTTTAGGTCGAATTTGCGGCCACGGGGTAATTATTAGGGGGTAGCACGTAGTCCCACCACCTGGACAATAGCATAATACATGTATGAGGTGAATTTGGGATCGATAACTACAAGCATTTTTTTTTTATTTGGGAAATTGTTCTGACAATTCAGGACTATGGAGCTAATGAAGGCAATGGAGGAGAGGGAAGGTCAGGGACCAGGGTAGGCAAACAAGAGGGTGCAGGAGATACAGAGCACTGACAGCAGCACCGTAATACAGAGCACTGACATCAGCACCGTGACATACAGCGCTGACAGCAGCTCCGTGACATACAGCGCTGACAGCAGCTCCGTGACATACAGCGCTGACAGCAGCTCCGTGACATACAGCGCTGACAGCAGCTCCGTGACATACAGCGCTGACAGCAGCTCCGTGACATACAGCGCTGACAGCAGCACCGTGACATACAGCGCTGACAGCAGCTCCGTGACATACAGCGCTGACAGCAGCTCCGTGACATACAGCGCTGACAGCAGCTCCGTGACATACAGCACTGACAGCAGCTCCGTGACATACAGCGCTGACAGCAGCTCCGTGACATACAGCGCTGACAGCAGCACCGTGACATACAGCGCTGACAGCAGCTCCGTGACATACAGCGCTGACAGCAGCTCCGTGACATACAGCGCTGACAGCAGCTCCGTGACATACAGCGCTGACAGCAGCTCCGTGACATACAGCGCTGACAGCAGCACCGTGACATACAGCGCTGACAGCAGCTCCGTGACATACAGCGCTGACAGCAGCTCCGTGACATACAGCGCTGACAGCAGCTCCGTGACATACAGCGCTGACAGCAGCTCCGTGACATACAGCGCTGACAGCAGCTCCGTGACATACAGCGCTGACAGCAGCTCCGTGACATACAGCGCTGACAGCAGCACCGTGACATACAGCGCTGACAGCAGCTCCGTGACATACAGCGCTGACAGCAGCTCCGTGACATACAGCGCTGACAGCAGCTCCGTGACATACAGCACTGACAGCAGCTCCGTGACATACAGCGCTGACAGCAGCTCCGTGACATACAGCGCTGACAGCAGCACCGTGACATACAGCGCTGACAGCAGCTCCGTGACATACAGCGCTGACAGCAGCTCCGTGACATACAGCGCTGACAGCAGCTCCGTGACATACAGCGCTGACAGCAGCTCCGTGACATACAGCGCTGACAGCAGCTCCGTGACATACAGCACTGACAGCAGCTCCGTGACATACAGCGCTGACAGCAGCTCCGTGACATACAGCGCTGACAGCAGCACCGTGACATACAGCGCTGACAGCAGCTCCGTGACATACAGCGCTGACAGCAGCTCCGTGACATACAGCGCTGACAGCAGCTCCGTGACATACAGCGCTGACAGCAGCTCCGTGACATACAGCGCTGACAGCAGCTCCGTGACATACAGCGCTGACAGCAGCTCCGTGACATACAGCGCTGACAGCAGCTCCGTGACATACAGCGCTGACAGCAGCTCCGTGACATACAGCGCTGACAGCAGCTCCGTGACATACAGCGCTGACAGCAGCTCCGTGACATACAGCGCTGACAGCAGCACCGTAAGCAGCCCCAGGAGGAAGTCAGCACAGCACAGGGATGGTGTGATCCCCTCATAATAAGAACCCCCAGGAGGAAGTCAGCACAGCACAGGGATGGTGGGAGCCCCTCATAATAAGAACACCCAGGAGGAAGTCAGCACAGCACAGGGATGGTGGGAACCCCTCATAATAAGCAGCCCCAGTAGAAATATGACACCGCTCAACCTCTTCAAAGAGGAGGGTAGGGGCATATAGTACGGTGTGCTTTTTTGGGTCAGGGAAGTGAGCCAAATGAATTAAGAAGGTCTGTGTGCTTGATTCCAAAAATTGTTTATAGACATATACATGGTCTACTGATCACATGTGTTGAATTCCTCCGAGATCCATGCCTCATTCATTTTTAGAAATGTGAGGTAGTTAACACTGTGGTGAGCTAGGCGAGTACGCTTATCGGTCACAATCCCCCCTGCTGCGCTGAACGTCCTTTCGGACAGGACACTGGATGAGGGGCAAGCCAACAGTTCGATTGCAAATTGGGCAAGCTCTGGCCAGAGGTCAAGCCTGCCCACCCAGTAGTCTAGGGGTTCATCACTCCTCAGAGCGTCCACATCGGCCGTTAACCCAATGTAGTCGGACACCTGACGGTCTAGGCGTTCCCTGATGCTGGATCCGGATGACACCTGTCGATGGGTCGGCTGAAAGAATGACCTCATATCCGAAGTCACCAACACATCTTCAAACCGGCCTCTTCTTGCAGGCGCTGTTGGATTGGTACCCGCAAATCCTTCTCTGGGAGTGGGAATTGCTCCTCTGCCAGCGCACGCAAAAGCAGAATGCAGCATTTCTCGAAGCAAGGCCTGGAAGTGCTGCATTCTGACAGCCCTCTGCGACGGCGGTAACATTTCCGCCATTTTGTGTTTGTACCGGGGGTCTAAGTACGTTGCCACCCAGTACTGGTCCTTGACCCTCATGCTTTTTATACGGGGGTCCCTATTAAAACACTGGAGCATGAAGGCCCCCATTTGCACTAAAGTGGAAGCGGTGTGGTGGCCTGGCTCCTGCTCATCATCCAGGATAATGTCGTCCTCTTCATTCTCCTCTCCCCATCCTCGCACAACAGGGATCCCAGAAAGGTTTAAAGCATGCTCTTCTTGCTCCTGCTCATCCGCCCCGGCACCATCCTCCTCTGACTCCTCATCAGACTCCTGTTGTTGACTTGTCTCAGATAGAGTAGCCCCCCCTGGGAATTCATCCAGCATTGCGACTTCCTCATCTTCCCGCTCCTGCTCCTCCACAGCCTGATCAATGACACGACGCAATGCACGCTCCAGAAAGAAGGCATAAGGTACCATGTCACTGATGGCGCCATGGCTGCGACTGACCAGTTTGGTGATCTCCTCAAATGGCCGCAGAAGTCTGCATGTGTCGCGCATGAGCAGCCACTGGCGCGGTGAAAAAAAACCCAGCTCCCCAGAACCGTTTCTTTCGCAGAGTTCATACAGGTAGACGTTAACTGCACGTTTCTGCTGGAGCAGCCTATCAAGCATATAGAAGGTTGAGTTCCATCGCGTCGGGCAATCGCAAATAAGACGTCTGACCGGCAGATGGTGTCGCCGCTGAATGTCAGCAAGGCGAGCCATGGCCGTGTAAGATCTTCTGAAATGGGCCGAGATTTTCCTTGCCTGCCGCAAGATGTCCTGGACCCCAGGGTATTTGACAAGGAATCGCTGCACGACCAAGTTTAAGACGTGTGCCATGCACGGCACGTGCGTGATTTTGCCCTGTTTCAATGCGCTAAGCAGATTGGCACCGTTGTCACACACCACTTTACCAACTGTCAAATTGAGCGGTGTTAGCCACTCATCTGCCTGTGAACGCAAAGCTGAAAGGAGTGCCGGGCCAGTGTGGCTCTTTGCTTCCAGGCACAACAGACGCAGCACGGCATGGCAACGTCTCACCTGGCATGTGGAATAGGTTCTGGGGAGCTTGGGCGGTGCAGTGGAAGAGACGCTAGCAGCGGAAAAGGAGGAGGCAGCTGAGGAGGAGAGGGAGGAGGATGGAGTAGGAGGAGGAGAAGAAGAGTCAGGCCTGCATGCAATCCGTGGCGGTAAAACCAAATCTACACGGGTGCCACGGGTTACATGCTTGACGGCCGTCAGAAGGTTCACCCAGTGGGCAGTAAAACTGATATACCTTCCCTGCCCGTGTTTGCTAGACCACGTGTCTGTGGTCAGATGTATCTTGGCACCGACACTGTGTGCCAGAGATACATTCACTTGCCGCTGAACATGGCCATATAGCTCTGGGATGCCCTTCTCTGAGAAATACTTCCTTCCTGGGACCTTCCATTGTGGTGTTCCAATGGCCACAAATTTGCGAAAGGCCTCCGAGTCCACCAGTTTATATGGCAGTAGTTGGCGGGCTATGAGTTCTGACAAGCCAGCCGCCAACCGTTGGGCAAGAGGGTTATCCGGCGTCATCATTTTTTTACGCTCAAACATTAGGCCCACGGAAGCCTGCCTTTTTGCAGAAAAATGTGAGCTTGGCGTGATGGAAGGTGGAGTGGAGGACAATTGTGAGGAGAGAGGAGAAGGAGAAGTAGAAGACGAGGCTGGACGGTGAGAGCCTGCAGTGTGGCTTTGTGTGTTCCGTTGCTCCCACTGGGCTCGGTGATGGCTGCTCATGTGCCTTCTTAAGGCGGTCGTCCCTAGGTGAGTATTGGGCTTACCGCGACTAACGCGTTGACTGCAAAGATTGCAGATGGCAACGCTATTGTCAGCAGCGGACACGTTAAAAAAAGCCCACACTGCGGAGCCATGTGCCGGTGTCCTGGGAGCGCCAGATGTGACCGTACATGGTCGATGACTCGCTCCTGATACATTTGCAGTCTGCTTTGTCCCTGCTGTGCAATGTAAGTCATTGCTGCTTCTCCTCCCTATCTGCTGGTCCATATCTCCCTCTGAACTCCCCTCCTCTTCCTCTCTTGTGGGCACCCACGTGACATCACTAGACACGTCATCATCAACGTCACCTTCCCCACCGCTATAAGTAGAGTAGGCAGCAACACCGGGGACCAACCTCCTCCTTGGGCTGATCTGGGTACTGGCGTCAGACTGCTGAGTAGCGCTTGTTGCTACCTCCTCTTCCTGATCCAATACCAAGAGTGGCTGCGCATCAGAAATGTCCTCTTGATATGGATCGGAAAATAATTCCAGTGACTCAAGCGGAAGGTATGTGGTGGTGGTGGTGGTGGTCGTGTTGTTGGTGGTAGTGTCTTTGGGGGTGCACATAGCAGAGAGTGAAGAAGAGGGTGCAGATCGAGAGGATGAGGAGGGTGCAGAAGAGTAAGGCTGAGCGAGCCACTCAACCAAGTCTGGTGCATCCTTTAAAGTAATTGAACGCACCTTCTGCAACTTCCCACTTTGGCTCAAGCCTGTTGCTCCTGCCCTACCCCTACCACCCCTGCGGAAGGGCCTGCCTCTTCCTCTGCATGTCATTTTTTAAATGACCCTGTGACAAAACTCTTAGTCCCTATACCGCTGAAGGACTGCTGCAGTATAGGTGAGCGGTCAGCAGTGGTGCACGTCAACCCTATCTATTGTGGACCTATAGCGGTCCTTACAGAACAGCAGACTGTACCGCACTCAAGCCTATGTACCGTAGCACCCTATACCAAGTTACCAGTCCTTATAAGAACTTTTGTGGACCAAGCAGGTTGTGTATTAGTGTTTAGCAGACTGTACGTCAGTCCCTATACCGCTGAAGGACTGCTGCAGTATAGGGCAGCGGTCAGCAGTGGTGCACGTCAACCCTATCTATTGTGGACCGATAGCGGTCCTTACAGAACAGCAGACTGTACCGCACTCAAGCCTATGTACCGTAGCACCCTATACCAAGTTACCAGTCCTTATAAGAACTTTTGTGGAACAAGCAGGTTGTGTGTTAGTGATTAGCAGACTGTACGTCAGTCCCTATACCAATGAAGGACTGCTGCAGTATAGGGCAGCGGTCAGCAGTAGTGCACGGCAACCCTATGTATTGTGGACCGATAGCGGTCCTTACAGAACAGCAGACTGTAACGCACTCAGGCCTATGTACCGTAGCACCCTATACCAAGTTACCAGTCCTTATAAGAACTTTTGTGGACCAAGCAGGTTGTGTGTTAGTGATTAGCAGACTGTACGTCAGTCCCTATACCAATGAAGGACTGCTGCAGTATAGGGCAGCGGTCAGCAGTAGTGCACGGCAACCCTATGTATTGTGGACCGATAGCGGTCCTTACAGAACAGCAGACTGTACTGCACTCAGGCCTATGTACCGTAGCACCCTATACCAAGTTACCAGTCCTTATAAAAACTTTTGTGGACCAAGCAGGTTGTGTGTTAGTGTTTAGCAGACTGTGCGTCAGTCCCTATACCGCTGAAGGACTGCTGCAGTATAGGGCAGCGGTCAGCAGTAGTGCACGGCAACCCTATGTATTGTGGACCGATAGCGGTCCTTACAGAACAGCAGACTGTAACGCACTCAGGCCTATGTACCGTAGCACCCTATACCAAGTTACCAGTCCTTATAAGAACTTTTGTGGACCAAGCAGGTTGTGTGTTAGTGATTAGCAGACTGTACGTCAGTCCCTATACCAATGAAGGACTGCTGCAGTATAGGGCAGCGGTCAGCAGTAGTGCACGGCAACCCTATGTATTGTGGACCGATAGCGGTCCTTACAGAACAGCAGACTGTACCGCACCCAAGCCTATGTACCGTAGCACCCTAGACAGACCAAGTTACCAGTCCTGATAAAGAGCTTTGTGGAACAAGTGAGTTGTGAATGATTAGCAGACTGCAGCAGAAGGGCAGCAGTCAAGTATAATATTCTTTCTATATTTGGAAGAAAGAATATTATACGTGTACAAGCCTATTACCGTACCACTGATACCAGTCCTGAAAAGAACCTTTGTGGAACTAATAGTAACAGCAAGTCTTTAAAATTATCCTCACTGCCTGACACACTGCTTCCTGCCTGTCCCTATACAAATTGGCAAAAAAGAGTAGGCTGGAACGATTAGCTGGAACAGCTCTTTTGTGGACCTGATAGTAACAGCTAATGATGATGATGATGATGATGATGAAGAAAGACTAATCTGGCTGAGCTGTCCCTAAAATAGCAGCATACAGCGCTCTGTCCCTTTATCTAAACTGACAAAAGAAACTCAGGCTGCTGACCTAACACCTATACCAGTCCTGAAAAGAACTTTTGTGTACCAAATAGCTAGCGTTTTCTCTGTCCCTACTCCACACAGGATCCTTTCCCTACAGTGACAGAAGAAAGAATGTAAAATGGCCACCGGATCGGGTGTATTTATAGGTTAGGGGGAATGTCCAAGTGTCCATGAGCTGTCATGTCTCAATTGGTTGTCCTGTAACACATGATAAACGTGTCACGAAAGGTTAAAGTTCTTGTATACATTAAACACGTAAGTCCGCCGGGGCGAACGACGGAAAAAGGCGTTCGAACCCGCGGACGGCGAAAGTCGGAAATTCGCCGCGAAACGACCGCCGGGCGAACCGTTCGGCCATCACTACTGTTTAGTACCTGGATGGGAGACCGCCTGGGAATACCAGGTGCTGTATGATGTTTTTTGTATATGTTGGCGTCGACGACCTGTTTTATTTTTCTGCTTGTTTGCCGAGGTTACCATCTTGGCGTTTGTCAAGGGGGTTGAGAGTGGCCAGCAAGATCGTCTACAGCCACATCACCCTGGATGCCCCTGATCTGGTCTGATCTCGGATGCTAAGCAGGGTCAGGCCTGTTTAGTACCTGGATGGTAGACCGCCTGGGAATAGCACTTGCCGTAGGCTTTTTTTAATATGTTGTTGGCATAGGCGACCTATTTTTTTTCTGCTTATTTGCCGAGGTGACCATCTAGGCGTTTGTCAAGAGGGTTGAGAGTGGCTAGCTAGATCGCCTACAGCCACATCACCCTGAATTGGCCCGATTTCATTTGATCTCGGATGCTAAGCAGGGTCGGGCCTGGTTAGTACTTGGATGGGAGACCACCTGGGAATACCAGGTGCCATAGGCTTTTTTTAATATGTTGTTGGCGTCGACGACCTGTTTTACTTTTCTGCTTGTTTGCCGACGTGACAATCTTGGCGTTTCAAGAGGGTTGAGAGTGGCAAGCAAGATCGCCTATGGTCTCATCACCCTGAATGCACCCGTTCTCTTCTGATCTCAGATGCTAAGCAGGGTCGGGCCTGGTTAACACCTGGATGGGAGACCGCCCAGGAATACCAGGTGCCGTAGGCTTTTTTAATATGTTGTTGGCGTCGACGACCTGTTTTATTTTTCTGCTTGTTTGCCGAGGTTACCATCTTGGCGTTTGTCAAGAGGGTTGAGAGTGGCTAGCAAGATCGCCTACGGCCACATCACCCTGAATGCGCCCGATCTTATCTGAGCTCGGATCCTAAGCAGGGTCGGGCCTGGTTACTATCCGGATGGGAGACCGCCTGGGAATACCAGGTGTCGTAGGCTTTTTTTAATATGTAGTTGACGTCGACAACCTGTTTTATTTTTCTGCATGTTTGCCGAGGTGACCATCTTGGCGTTTGTCAAAAGGGTTGAGAGAGTCGCCAGCAAGAGCGCCTACGGCCTCATCACCCTGAATGCGCCCGATCTTATCTGAGCTCGGATCCTAAGCAGGGTCGGGCCTTGTTAGTATCTGGATGGGAGACCGCCTTGGAATACCAGGTGCTGTAGGCTTTTTTTTAATATGTTGTGGGCGTCGACGACCGGTTTTATTTTTCTGCTTGTTTGCCGAGGTGACCATCTTGGCGTTTGTCAAGAGGGTTGAGAGTGGCCAGCAAGATTGCCTTTGGCCACATTACCCTAAATGCACGCCGATCTTGGATGCTAAGCAGGGACGGGCCTGGTTAGTACCTGGACGGGAGACCGCCTGGGAAAACCAGGTGCGTAGGCTTTTTTTAATATGTTGTTGACGTCGACGACCTGTTTTATTTTTATGCATGTTTGCCGAGGTGACCATCTTGGCCTTTGTCAAAAGGGTTGAGCGAGTCCCAAGCAAGAGCGCCTACGGCCTCATCACCCTGAATGTGCCCGATCTCAGATGCTAAGCAGGGTTGGGCCTGGTTAGTAACTGGATGGGAGACCGCCCTGGAATACCTGGTGCTGTAGGCTTTTTTTTAATATGTTGTGGGCGTCGACGACCGGTTTTATTTTTCTGCTTGTTTGCCGAGGTGACCATTTTGGCGTTTGTCAAGAGGGTTGAGAGTGGCCAGCAAGATTGCCTTTGGCCACATTACCCTGAATGCGCCTGATCTCGGATGCTAAGCAGGGTCGGGCCTGGTTATTACCTGGACGGGAGACCGCCTGGGAATACCAGGTGTCGTAGGCTTTTTTTAATATGTTGTTGACGTCGACAACCTGTTTTATTTTTCTGCATGTTTGCCGAGGTGACCATCTTGGCGTTTGTCAAGAGGGTTGAGAGTGGCCAGCAAGATCGCCTACGGCCACATCACCCTGAATGCGCCTGATCTTATCTGAGCTCGGATCCTAAGCAGGGTCGGGCCTGTTTAGTATCCGGATGGGAGACCGCCTGGGAATACCAGGTGCTGTAGGCTTTTTTTTAATATGTTGTGGGCGTCGACGACCAGTTTTATTTTTTTGCTTGTCTGCCGAGGTGACCATCTTGGCATTTGTCAAGAGGGTTGAGAGTGGCCAGTAAGATTGCCTTTGGCCACATTACCCTGAATGCGCCCGATCTCGGATGCTAAGCAGGGTTGGGCCTGGTTAGTACCTGGACGGGAGACCGCCTGGGAATACCAGGTGCCGTAGTTTTTTTTTAATATGTTGTTGATGTCGACGACCTGTTTTATTTTTCTGCATGTTTTCCGAGGTGACCATCTTGGCGTTTGTCAAAAGGGTTGAGAGAGTACCCAGCAAGAGCGCCTACGGCCTTATCACCCTGAATGCGCCCGATCTCAGATGCTAAGTAGGGTTGGGCCTGGTTAGTAACTGGATGGGAGACCGCCTGGGAATACCAGGTGCCGTAGGCTTTTTTTTAATATGTTGTTCGCATCGATGACCTATTTTTTTTTCTGCTTGTTTGCCGAGGTAACCATCTTCGCGTTTGTCAAGAGGGTTGAGAGTGGCCAGTAAGATCGGCTACGGCCACATAACTCTGAATGCACCCGATCTCATCTGATTTTGGATGCTAAGCAGGGTCGGGCCTGGTTAGTACCTGGATGGGAGACCGCCTTGTAATACAAGGTGCCATAGGCTCTTTTTTAATATGTTGTTTGCGTCGATGACCTGTTTTATTTTTCTGCTTGTTTGCCGAGGTGACCATCTTGGCGTTTGTCAAGAGGGTTGAGAGTGGCCAGCAAGGGCGCCTATGGCCACATCACCCTGGATGCCCCTGACCTCGGATGCCAAGCAGGGTCAGGCCTGTTTAGTACCTGGATGGGAGACCGCCTGAGAATACCAGGTGTCGTAGGATTTTTTTTGTATATGTTGTTGGCGTCGACGACCTGTTTTATTTTTCTGCTTGTTTGCCGAGGTTACCATCTTGGCGTTTGTCAAGGAGGTTGAGAGTGGCTAGCAAGATCGCCTACAGCCACATCACCCTGGATGCCCCTGATCTAGTCTTATCCCGGATGCTAAGCAGGGTCAGGCCTCTTTAGTACCTGGATGGTAGACCGCCTGGGAATAGCACTTGCCGTAGGCTTTTTTTTAATATGTTGTTGGCATAGGCGACCTATTTTTTTCTGCTTATTTGCCGAGGTGACCATCTAGGCGTTTGTCAAGAGGGTTGAGAGTGGCTAGCTAGATCACCTACAGCCACATCACCCTGAATTTGCCCGATTTAATTTGATCTCGGATGCTAAGCAGGGTCGGGCCTGGTTAGTACTTGGATGGGAGACCACCTGGGAATACCAGGTGCCATAGGCTTTTTTTAATATGTTGTTGGCGTCGACGACCTGTTTTACTTTTCTGCTTGTTTGCCGACGTGACAATCTTGGCGTTTGTCAAGAGGGTTGAGAATGGCTAGCAAGATCGCCTACAGCCACATCACCCTGAATGCGCCTGATCTCGGATGCAAAGCAGCGTCGGGCCTGGTTAGTACCTGGATGGGAGACCGTCTGGGAATACCAGGTGCCATAGGCTTTTTTAATATGTTGTTGGCATCAACGACCTGTTTTATTTTTCTGCTTGTTTGCCGAGGTGACCATCTTGGGTTTGTCAAGAGGGTTGAGAGTGGCCAGAAGATCTTCTATGGCCACATCACCTTGAATGCGCCCGCTCTCTTCTGATCTCAGATGCTAAGCAGGATCGGCCTGGTCAACACCTGGATGGGAGACCGCCCAGGAATACCATGTGCCGTAGGCTTTTTTAATATGTTGTTGGCGTCGACGACCTGTTTTATTTTTCTGCTTGTTTGCTGAGGTGACCATCCTGGCGTTTGTCAAGAGGGTTGAGAATGGCTAGAAAGATCGCCTACAGCTACATCACCCTGAATGCGCCCGATTTCATCTGATCTCTGATGCTAAGCAGGGTCGGGCCTGGTTAGTACCTGGATGGGAGACCGTCTGGGAATACCAGGTGCGATAGGCTTTTTTTAATATGTTGTTGGCGTTGACGACCTGTTTAACTTTTCTGCTTGTTTGCTGATGTGACAATTTTGGCGTTTGTCAAGAGGGTTGAGAGTGGCCAGCAAGCTCGCCTACGGCCTCATCACCCTGAATGCACCCGATCTCGTCTGATCTCAGATGCTAAGCAGGGTCGGGCCTGGTTAGTACTTGGATGGAAGACAGCCTGGAAATACTTTTTTTAATTTGTTGTTGGCGTCGACGACCTGTTTTATTTTTCTGCTTGTTTGCCGAGGTGACCATCTTGGGTTTGTCAAGAGGGTTGAAAGTTGCCAGTGAGATGGCCTACGGCCACATTGCACTGTATGCGCACAATCTCGGATGCTAAGCAGGATCGGGCCTGGTTAGTACCTTGATGGGAGACCGCCTGGGAATACTAGGTGCTGGAGGCTTTTATTTAATATGTTGTTGGCGTAGACGACCTGTTTTATTTTTCTGCTTGTTTGTCGAGGTAACCATCTTGGCGTATGTCAAGAGGGTTAAGAATGGCCAGCAACAACGCCCGTGGCCACATCACCCTGAATGCACCTGATCTCGTATGATCTCGGATGCTAAGCAGGGTCGAGCACTGTTAGTACCTGGATGGGAGACCACCTGGGAATTCCAGGTGCCATAGGCTTTTTTTTAATATGTTGTTGGCGTCGACGACCTGTTTTATTTTTCTGCTTGTTTGCCGAGGTTACCATCTTGGCGTTTGTCAAGAGGGTTAAGAATGGCCAGCAACAACGCCCGTGGCCACATCACCCTGAATGCACCTGATCTCGTATGATCTCAAATGCTAAGCAGGGTCGGGCCTGGTTAGTAACTGGATGGGAGACCGCCCAGGAATACCAGGTGCCGTAGGCTTTAATATGTTGTTGGCGTCGACGACCTGTTTTATTTTTCTGCTTGTTTGCCGAGGTGACCATCTTGGCGTTTGTCAAGAGGGTTGAGGGTGGCCAGAAAGATTGCCCATGGCCACATCACCCTGAATGCGCCCAATCTCATCTGATCTCGGATGCTAAGCAGGGTCGGGCCTGGTTAATACCTGGATGGGAGACCGCCTGGGCATACCAGGTACCATAGGCTTTTTTAATATGTCGTTGGCGTTCTTTTAATATGTTGTTGGCGTTGACAACCTGTTTTATTTTTCTGCTTGTTTGCCGAAAAGAGGGTTGAGAGTGGCCAGCAAGATCACCCTACGGCCACATCACCCTGAGTGCACCTGATTTTGCTGATCTCGGATGCTAAGCAGGGTCAGGCCTGGTTAGTACCTGGATGGGAGACCACCTGGGAATACCAGGTTCCGTAGGCTTTTTTTTAATATGTCGTTGGCGTCGACGACCTGTTTTATTTTTCTGCTTGTTTGCCGAGGTGACCATCTTGGCATTTGTCAAGAGGGTTGAGAGTGGCTAGCAAGATCGCCTACGGCCACATCACCCTGAATGCGCCTATTCTCGTCTGATCTCGGATGCTAAGCAGGGACTGGCCTTGTTAGTACCTGGATAGGAGACAGCCTGAGAATACCAGGTGGCGTCGACGACCTGTTTTATTTTTATGCCTTTTTTTTTTTTTTAGCAGAGATACTTTTTTTTAGTGATTTCAAATGTTTCCCTTGTTCTCATATTTTTTTAGCTGCATTTTTATTAGCATGATCCTTTTTTTTAAAAGATGCTGACCGCCGACCGTCAAATGACGGCCAGGCGGCGCATCTATTGTGGCGGGAGGGCGTCATATGGCGGCCTCCCGTTTAAACAGGGAATGCGCGCGATCGTGCGCGCGCATCCCTGTTTCTTCGGTGGTGGCGTGTCACGGAGACACCGCTCGCCACCGAAGGGGGTGAACAGCCATTCGTTATGCACGCGTGCACGTCGGTGACGGCGTGTTCCCCGGGAACACTGCTCATCACCGACGCTGGTAAACAGCCATTGGCCGGCTGTTTACCCACGTGATCGGCTGTGATCCTTTCACAGCCGATCACTAAAATGTAAACAAACCGCGGTAACAGGATGTTACCGGGTTCTCCTCCTCACACACCGATCGTGTGTGAGGAGGAGATTGCGGTAACATCTCGTTACCGCATACAGTGTACACCAATCATACTGATTGCCCCCCCCAATAAAGATGACCTGTCACCACCCCTCAAAGTACCTGTCAATCACAGTCCATCAGAGTACCTGTCACAGTCCATCAGAGTATTTGAGTACCTGTCCTAGCCCATCAGAGTACCCGAGTACCTGTCCCAGCCCATCAGAGTACCCGAGTACCTGTCCCAGCCCATCAGAGTACCCGAGTACCTGTCCCAGCCCATCTGAGTACCCGAGTACCTGTCACAGTTCATCTGAGTACCCGAGTACCTGTCACGGCCCATCAGAGTACCCGAGTACCTGTCACGGCCCATCAGAGTACCCGAGTACCTGTCACGGCACATCAGAGTACCCGAGTACCTATCACTGCACATCAGAGTACCCGAGTACCTGTCATGGCCCATCAGGGTACCCGAGTACCTGTCACGGCCCATCAGGGTACCCGAGTACCTGTCACGGCCCATCAGGGTACCCGAGTACCTGTCACGGCCCATTAGGGTACCTGAGTACCTGTCACAGTCCATTAGAGTACCGAGTACCTGTCACAGTCCATTAGAGTACCGAGTACCTGTCACAGTCCATCAGGGTACCCGAGTACCTGTCACAGCCCATCTGAGTACCCGAGTACCTGTCACAGTCCATCAGGGTACCCGAGTCCCTGTCACAGTCCATTAGAGTACCGAGTACCTGTCTTAGTCCATCTGAGTACCCGAGTACCTGTCACAGTTCATCTGAGTACCCGAGTACCTGTCACAGTCCATATGAGTACCTGTCACCACCCTTCAGAGTACCCAAATACCAGTCACCAAACCATCAAAGTACTTGTCACCAGGCCATCAGAGTACCTGAGTACTTGTCACCAGGCCATCAGAGTACCTGAGTACTTGTCACCAGGCCATCAGAGTACCTGAGTACTTGTCACCAGGCCATCAGAGTACCCGAGTACCTGTCACCAGACCATCAGAGTACCCGAGTACCTATCACCAGGCCATCAGAGTACCCGAGTAACTGTCACCAGGCCATCAGAGTACCCGAGTACCTGTCACCAGGCCATTAGAGTACCCGAGTACCTGTCACCAGGCCATCAGAGTACCCAAGTACCTGTCACCAGGCCATCAGAGTACCCGAGTACCTATTTGCAGCCCATGTCTCATAGAATATACGTTGGGGTGTTTGCTTTTCAAAATGGGGTCATTTTGTGGGTAATTTCACTGTCCTGGTGCTCCAGGACCTTCAAAAGTGTGATGGGTAGGAATGAAATGAGATGTGTCATTTATGCTCCTAGAACGCCTGAACTTACTACTTCAATGTTCGGCCTCTCTATGTGGCCAGGCTGTGTAAAAGTCCTACACATGTGGTATCGCCATACTCGGAAGGAGCAGCAGAATGTATTTTGGGGTGTAATTTTTGCTATATACATGATATGTGTTAGAAATATCTTATAAATTGACAATTTTGTGTAAAAAAAAAATGCGTTTTAATTTATTTCCACATATTCCAAAAACTTCTGGAAAAAAATTAACCGTTCAAAAGACTCATTATGCCTCACAGATTATACGTTGGGGTGTTTGCTTTCCAAAATGGGGTCATTTATGGGAAATTCCATTGTCCTGGTACTCCAGGGCCTTCA
The DNA here is from genome assembly GCF_037356315.1 of Lithobates pipiens. NCBI lineage: Eukaryota > Metazoa > Chordata > Amphibia > Anura > Ranidae > Lithobates > Lithobates pipiens. The sequence continues at coordinate 173,484,488 of NW_027507791.1, read as the reverse complement.
AAAGTGTAATAGGTGGTTGAGAAACGAGATGCGTAATTTTTGCTCGTAGAACATCTGAAGGTACTACATCAATGTTGGTGCTCTGTATGTGGCCAGGCTGTGTAAAAGTCTCACACATGTGGTATCGCCGTACTCGGGAAGAGTAGCAGAATGTATTTTGGGGTGTAATTTGTTGTATACATATGCTGTGTGTGAGAAATAACCTGATAATATGACAATTTAGTAAAAAAATAAAAAATAAAAAATCTTCATTTTGCAAAGAATTGTGGGAAAAAATGACAACTTAAAAAAACTCACCATGCTACTTACTTAATACCTTGGGATGTCTACTTTCTAAAAAGGGGTCATTTGGGGGGTATTTGTACTTTCCTGACTTGTTAGTGTCTCAAGAAATGAGATACACCTGATGTACTGAAGGCCTGATCAGAAGTGATCAATTTTCAGTGATTGGCACCATAGTTTGTAGACTCTCTAACTTTCACAAAGACCAAATAATATATACTAATGTGGGTTATTTTTACCAAAGATATGTAGCAGTATAAATTTTGGCCAAAATTTATGAAGAAAAATTACTAATTAGCAAAAATTTATGACAGAAACGAAGAAAAAGGCATTTTTTTCACAAAATTTACGTTTTATTTTATTTATAGCACAAAAAATAAAAAACCCACTAGTGATTAAATACCACTAAAAGAAAGCTCTATTTGTGTGGAAAAAAAGACGTAAGTTTCATATGGATACATTGTTGGATGACTGAGTAATTGTCATTCAAACTGTGAGAGCGCTGAAAGCTGAAAATTGGTCTGGTCAGGAAGGGGGTGTAACTGCACTGTACTGAGGTGGTTAAACAAAACATACAACATTTCCTTACACAAAGGGGAAAAAAAAGGAAAACGAAAAAAGGGTAAGAACATGAGTAGAAAAGACCATAAAACCCTTTTACACCTTTCTGTCCCCAGCATTCACCCCCCCCCCCCCCCCCACCCACTCACACCATCTTTCTCGTCTCATTATTTACCTGCCTTGTAACCCTTCCAATTTTACGTATAGATACCTTTATTCATTTCCTCGCACCACAACTTCCAAAACTTATCAAATTTTTTTATGCCTCCCTGTCTTATATATGCTACCCTTATCTTAAGGATTACCCCATTCATATTCTGCACCCACTCCCCACTGGTAGGGGGTTCAGAGGACTGCCATTTCTGGGCTATAAGCTTCCTGGCTTGAAAAAGTCACCTTAATTTTGCTAATTTAGTATCTTTGGGCTCACTACCTCCATCTATCCATCCCAATATGCATCCCAGAGGTTCCATCTCTACTGTCATCTCAAATACATGAGCTATTGTTTCCACCACCTCCCTCCAGTAGCGATGTAGTTTGGGGCATCTCCAGAACATGTGTATCATATCCCCCTCTGTCCTTCCACATCTGGGGCAGGAGGCGTCTTGCCTTCGGCCAAACAAGAAGAGTTTCTTCGGGTTATAGTATACCCTGTACAATAAGAATAGACGGGACAGCTTTCTTTCTATACGGTTGTCCCTGTGTTCTTACCCGAGTCCTCTTATTTAGACTTGCATAAATTTTAGATATTAGACCTTTCCCTGGTTTCACTTGCAGAACTTCCTGGATTACCAGTGTCTCACACCACTCTATTGCAATCACCCCAAACTGTTTTTCTCTTGTCTGACCTGCAGGTATCTGAAAAAGGACTTATTTGAGATTGCATACTGCTCTCTTAATTCCTGGAATGATTTCAAGTTGCCATTCTGGTAGATCTGGTGGATAAACTTAATACCTCTACTTTTCCATTCCTTAATTTGCCCTATTTTTTGTATCTCACCCAGATTGCTATTAGCCCATAGGGGGGAGTATTCAGTAAACCCACTGTATCCCAATATTCCTTTAGCTGTTTCCCACACCTTTATCATCAAGCCTAGGGTGGGAATACCTCACATAGAGATCCCTGCCTCCAGAGCCTCTACCAATGGCAAAGTTGCTCAAGGAGTGTTTTTTTTCTCGTCCATCACCCTCCATATCCCCTCCACCCAGGTATTGTAACTGTGCTGCTAAAAAGTAGTTAAATGGGTGTGGGAGTGCCACTCCACCTTCATTGTTTGGAGATTGCAAGGTCCTTAAGCTGATACGTGGTTGTCCCCCCTTCCAGATAAATTCTCTAAATATAGAATCAATCTTGTAGAACCATTTCCTATAAATCCATATTGGAGAGTTGTGTAAGATATGCAGAAGTTGCGGTAATAATATCATTTTAATTAAGTTACATCGGCCTGCTGCCGATAAGGGAAGTTTCTTCCATATTTAAATTTTATCCTTAAATTTAGTTAGCAATGGAACTAAGTTATTTACTATATATACAGTTTAGGGTCTTTGGTAACATAAATACTCAGTATTTCATTTGGCTCACTATTTGTAGATGTGCAGCTTCTTGGGGTAGAGGACTATCCAGGGTATCGACTGGTAATATACAAGATTTCCCCCAATTTATCTTTAATCTGGAAAAGTCTCCAAAATTTTCAATTCTGGACATTACTTCGCCTATTGAGTTCTGTACGTCTCCAAGAAGTAAGAGAAGGTCATCTGCGAATAGTATTATTTTTTCTTCCTTCACCCATCTCCTAAATCCCCTTATCTCTGCGTTTGATCTAAGGGACATGGTGAGGGGCTCAATTGCCAGGGCAAGGAGAGGACACCCCTGTCTCGTCCCCCCTCCGCAATCGGATCCCAGCAGAACTGTCATTGTTTATCCTTACCCTTGCTTCCGGTGAACTATACAACAATTTTACCCATTTTACAAAAACCAGTCCTACCTGGAATTCCTTCAAAACTCTCCACAAATAGCCCCATTCTATAGTATCAAAGGCCTTGGCGGCATCCAAAGAGAAGATAACTCTCTGTCCAACCCCATCAACTGGTATTTGCAGGTTTAAATAAACCCGTCTTATATTTATGCTCGTAGATCTACCAGGAATAAAACCCGATTGATCGGTATGAATGAGTTTTTCTATCACTCTGTTTAGTCTAGCCACCAGGACCTTTGCTAAAATCTTTACATCTAAATTCAATAGGGAGATGGGTCTATACAAAGCGGGATTGAGAGGGTCTTTATTTTCTTTCGGTATCACTATTATGGTAGATTCCATCATAGAGGGGGGAAGCTCCCACTTTGCTATCGACCAGTTGAAAACTTTTAGCAATTCCAGGATTAGCACCTCGCCAAAATAGCGGTAGATCTCTACCGGCAGGCCATCAGGGCCTGGGGATTTTTGTCCCGCCATTTCTTGTACAGTACGTTGTATCTCCTCCAACGATATAGGGCCATCAAGGACAGCTCTATCTTCCTTCAAGAGGCCAGGGACCATCAGTGTCCTAAAAAATTCTTCCATTCCATCCCTTTCCTCATCCTGGTTGGATTGGTATAGGTCCTCATAATAGGCTCTAAACCTATCCAATATGACCGACCTGTCTGTGGATATCTTGCCCTCTGCTGTGCTAATCCTTGGCACTAGGGATGAGCTTCGAGTTCGAGTCGAACTCATGTTCGACTCGAACATTGCCTGTTCGCCTGTTCAGCGAACAGTGAACAATTTGGGCTGTTCGCAGCAAATTCAAAAAGCCGGAACACCCTATACAAGTCTATGGGAGAAATCTAAAGTGCTCATTTTAAAGGGTAATATGCAGGTTACTGTCCTAAAAAGTGTTTGGGGACCTGGGTCCTGCCCCAGGGGACATGGATCAATGCAAAAAAAAGTTTTAAAAATGGCAGTTTTTTCAGGAGCAGTGATTTTAATAATGATTAAAGTGAAACAATAAAAGTGTAATATTCCTTTAAATATCGTAGATGGTGGGTATCTATAGTATGCCTGTGAAGGGGCTCATGTTTCTGGTGCTTAGAACTGTCCCTGCACAAAATGTCATTTGTGCAGGAAAAGAAGTCTTTTAAAATCACTTGCGGCTAAATTGTCGGGTCTCCGTAATACAGAGAACACTCAATGAGTGTTCTCTGTATTAGCCGACAATTCATTCATTCATTGATTAAAAAAAAAAAAAGCGTGGGGGTTCCCCTAAATTCAATTACCAGGCCCTTCTGGTCTGACATGGATATTAAGGGGAACCCCGTGTCAAATTTAAAAAAAATTGACGTGGGGGTCCCCCTAAATATCCATACCAGACCCTTCAGGTCTGATATGGATATTAAGGGGAACCCCGCATCAAATTTAAAAAAAAATTGACGTGGGGGTCCCCCTAAAAATCCATATCAGACCCTGTATCCGAGCACGCAACCTGGCAGGCCGCAGGAAAAGAGGGGGGGACGAGAGAGTGGATCCCCCTCCCTCCTGAACCGTACCAGGCCACATACCCTCAACATTGGGAGGATGCTTTGGGGGTCTGTGACCCCTCAAAGCACCTTGTCCCCATGTTGATGAGGACAAGGGCCTCATCCTCACAACCCTGGCCGGTGGTTGTGAGGGTCTGTGGGCGGGGGGCTTATCAGAATCTGGAAGCCCCCTTTAACAAGGGGACCCCTAGATCTCGGCCCCCCCCTGTTTGAAATGGTAAGGGGGTACAAAAGTACCCCCTACCATTTCACAAAGAAAGTGTCAAAATGGTTAAATAAGACAAACACACTTTTGAAAAATTCCTTTATTAAAAATAAAAAAAAGATTCCAGCGGTGCTAATCCACTCTTGCTATCCAGTGATGGATCTCCGGGGTCCAGCGATGGATGATCATATTCAGCGACGGGGGATCTCTCAGTCCAGCGCTGTCCATACATCCTTCTTCTGTCTCCACTCCGGAGACACTGCAGAGAGCCCAGCTCTGACGTTTCTTATATTAGGAGGGCGGGGCCACCCGTCACCTGACCCCACCCCCTCTGACGCTGGTGAAGGGAGCCAGGGGTTCCCCAGTGACGTATGGGTGACCCCGCCCCCTCTGATGTAACGGAAACCTGCGTTACATCAGAGGGGACGGGGTCACCCACACGTCACTGGGGAACCCCTGGCTTCCCTCTCCAGCGTCAGAGGGGCGGGGTCAGGTGACGGGTGGCCCTGCCCTCCTAATATAAGAAACGTCAGCGCTGGGATCTCTGCAGTGTCTCCGCAGTGGAGACAGAAGACGGATGCATGGACAGCGCTGGACTGAGAGATCCTCCGTCGCTGGATATGATCATCCATCGCTGGACCCCGGAGATCCGTCGCTGGATAGCAAGAGTGGATTAGCACCGCTGAAATCTTTTTTTTATTTTTTTCATTTTTAATAAAGGAATTTTTCAAAAGTGTGTTTGTCCTATTTATCCATTTTGACACTTTCTTTGTGAAATGGTAGGGGTACTTTTGTACCCCCTTACCATTTCAAACAGGGGGGGGCCGGGATCTGGGGGTCCCCTTGTTAAAGGGGGCTTCCAGATTCTGATAAGACCCCCGCCCGCAGATCCTCACAACCAACGACCAGGGTTGTGAGGATGAGGCCCTTGTCCTCATCAACATGGGGACAAGGTGCTTTGAGGGGTCACAGACCCCCAAAGCATCCTCCCAATGTTGAGGGTATGTGGCCTGTTACGGTTCAGGAGGGAGACACAGACCCCCAAAGCATCCTCCCAATGTTGAGGGTATGTGGCCTGTTACGGTTCAGGAGGGAGGGGGGGCGCTCTCTCGTTCCCCCCTCTTTTCCTGCGGCCTGCCAGGTTGCGTGCTCGGATAAAGGGTCTGATATGAATTTTTAGGGGGACCCCCACGTCAATATTTTTTTTAATTTGATGCAGGGTTCCCCTTAATATCCATATCAGACCTGAAGGGTCTGGTATGGATATTTAGGGGGACCCCCACGTCAATTTTTTTTTTTATTTGACACGGGGTTCCCCTTAATATCCATGTCAGACCTGAAGGGCCTGGTAATTGAATTTAGGGGAACCCCCACGCTTTTTTTTTTTTTTTTTTTTTTTTTTAATCAATGAATGAATGAATTGTCGGCTAATACAGAGAACACTCATTGAGTGTTCTCTGTATTACGGGGAGCCGACAATTTAGCCGCAAGTGATTTTAAAAGACTTTTTTTCCTGCACAAATGACACTTTGTGCAGGGACAGTTCTAAGCCCCAGAAACATGCGCCCCTTCACAGGCATACTATAGATACCCCCCAGCTACGAAATTTAAAGGAATATTACACTTTTATTGTTTCACTTTAATCATTATTAAAATCACTGCTCCTGAAAAAACTGCCATTTTTAAAACTTCTTTTTGCATTGATCCATGTCCCCTGGGGCAGGACCCAGGTCCCCAAACACTTTTTAGGACAGTAACCTGCATATTACCCTTTAAAATGAGCACTTTAGATTGTGAACGTTCGAGTCCCATTAATAGGGTTCTAAAGTTCACACGAAGTTTAGGTCTGTTCGCAGGTTCTGGTGCGAACCGAACAGGGGGGTGTTCGGCTCATCCCTACTTGGCACTATAGATGGTGAGGAATTTGTTCTCACTAAGTGTGCCAACATCCGTCCTACCCGTTCGCCTTCCCCGAATGCTATTTGTTTCTGAAAAATATATTTATTTTCAGCTTTTCCTAGCATTATAAGGCGATATTCCTGCTGGGCCTTTAACCATAGCCCCAAATTATCAGGTGTTGGATCCTTGATGTACTGATCTTCTAAATGTACCACCCTTGTTGAGGCATGTTCTTCCTTTTCTCTTGATTGTTTTTTAATTTTAGAGATCTGCTGTATCAATAGGTCTCTAAGGTAGGCCTTCAATGTGTCCCATACAATCCCTGGCGAGGCCGTACCTATGTTCAAGTCTACATATTCTCTCAGTGCAATGAGTACTTCATTTGGTTCCCCCATGAGCTCCAACCAGTAGGGGCTAATCCTCCACTCCCGGCACTGTTTACTCTCCTCTATATCTAGAATGGCCATCATTGCTGAATGGTCAGAGAGACTTCTTGGCAGATACTTTATCTTGTTTACTAATGCAGATGCTTCGTCATTTCCCATAATCATATCTATCCTTGACAGGGTTGAGTGTGTGGTGAAGAAACATGAGAAGGACCGGGCTTTTGGGTTCTGAATTCTCCAGAGGTCCTTCAGGCCCAATTCTCCCATAAACTGAGATAGGCGACTCTCGATTATGCCTCTCTGTTGTATTACATGGGGGAACCTATCGATTGTTTTGTCAATGACCATATTAAAATCTCCCATTACTATTAATGGGATTCCCGGTTTATCCAACGCAAACACGACCAATTCATATAGAATATCTGTAAAAGAAGGTGGTGGTATATACACATTAGCCAGGATCAGTATCTTATCCTCGATTTTACAATATAAAAAAATATATCTCCCCTGCTCGTCTATCTTGGATTGGAGGCAATTAAATGGAGTCCCTGCTCTAATCAAAGTACTAACCCCCCTGGAGAAGGAGGTGTGGACTGAGTGGTATTGAAGGGGAAACTCGCCCCAGCCCAGTTGTGGAATAGAGGCGTTGGTGAGGTGCATCTCCTGCAGGCAAAGAAACGTGGCCCCTTAGCCATTAACATAACCGCTGCCTTTTTCCTTAGGTCTCCCAAACCTCTAACATTCCAAGAGTATAAGGTAAATCTTCCCCTTTTTAACAATGTGGTTTCACTCATTAATGTTTATAGTGCTTGTACATATTATAGAGTTTGTGTATCACACCTTTGTTTTTTAATTCTATTAAACTTTTGTGAGTGCCTTTTACGTGTTGTTTCACTGTGATTAAGTGTGGCTTATATAGTGCTCCACTCCTTCGAGTATTTGTCTTCCCATCATCCCTACTACTTGCATACCGACTAGTTCTTACGTGAGTTACGTAAATTACGTGAGTTACACTCACATCCCTCCAATCATACCAATTACCCATCTCTTGCGTTCCTCTCATTGCCTCTCTAGGCACAACTTGGGGCCTTCTAATGTGACCTTCCCATACACATCTCAAAACGTTCCACATTAATCTTTTTATTCCCTCCCTTCCCCCTCCCCCCCCCAAAAATCCCCAAAAGAAAAAAAAACAACCAACACAAAACAAAAACAATACAGCAAATATAGGAAGAAGACAACCCACTAACTCCCCCATAATAGGGGATATCGTGTGATCCGTTCCCCTCCCTCCGTGTCTCACTCTCCCCTCTCTAAGCTCAGCTCCCTCTCTCTAATGAGGAGGAAGCAATAACATCGCCCCCCTCCGGTAAGACAAAGTGGATACATATTCCATTTTTTCCCTTCCCTTTTCCCCCTCAAAAGAAGTGAAGGACAAGACCAGGGGAAAAAAAAGGGGGGGGGGGAAGGCATAGCGGTCCAATATCAGTGTACTGTCTGGCTATAGGTTGCCAACCAGTCCTCAGTTCCTCTAGGGGTATCAAAAATGATAGCCCCTTCGGGGGAATTAAGCCATAATCTTGCTGGATAGAGTAGTGCGTAAGTAACATTTGCTTGACGAAGTTTCCGCTTCACTTCCCCGAATTTGGCTCTCCTTTTTTGAAGGTCTGGGTAGAAATCCGGGAAGATCGATACACGAGGGCCATTGTACACAATCTTGCCCATTTCTCTAGCTTTTCGTGCGATAGTCTCCTTGTCTTTGTAGAACAATAGTTTGGCCAAAAACGGTCTTGGGGGGGCTCCTGCTTGTGGAGGTCTTGCAGGGACTCTCTGCGCTCTCTCGATAGCAAAGAGTGGGGAGAGAGTGCCCTGTCCAAATGTATCACTTAGCCATTTTTTTAGGAAAGCTGCAGGGTGTGGGCCTTCGCTATGTTCTGGAAGACCAACTATTCGAATGTTCTTTCTTCTCATCTTGTTCTCCATTTCGTCCAGTTTGTTTTCCTGTTTAATTAACTGTTCTTGCATGGACCTAATCTCCCGTATAAGGGGGGCCAGGTCGTCCTCGACCCGACCTACCCGGTCCTCTAAAGCTGTAGTTCTTTCCTGTACTTTTTGAATATCTTGCCTAACATATGAAAGCTCCTCCTGGATAGTTATAAGTTGAGTACTCATTCAACCTAGGGATTCCCTGCAAGAGTTAACTGCCACTAGTACCTCTATTAACAATGGCTCAGGTTCAGCTACCGACTCCCCTTGAGGCCCCACCCCAGGTAGCCCAACCAGGCCTACGTCAGTGGTCTGGCCCTGGGGTCACTCCCCAACCTCACTCCCGTCTGTTGTTGTCGGGGGGTGGCTCGGCCCATGGCTTCTCCTAGCCCCCGTAACTCCTGATAGCCTGTTGGTCTGGGTTTTCTGACCCTGTTGACTATTTTTCGGTGGGGTTTGGTTAGGCACCTGACCAGAATTATGGGCCGTGGCCCCTTGGCTTGCCTTGGTCGTCCTATGCGATGGCATGATGGTGTCTGTAGGCAATACCTGGCGCAAAGGAAAATGCACCCTTTTCTTCCCAACCAAAACAGTACGCCAGTTACCCCTCTCCCTCTCCCCGTCGCCCGTCACCCGTCACGCATCTACTAAAAAAAAAGAAAAAAGAAAAAAAAATAGGGAGGGGGGAGATTTTCCCTTCCTTTCCCCTTCTCTTCCCTTTTGCCAACACAGGGGGGAGAGAATATAATATATCAGTTATCTCTGCTCAAGTTTGTCCTCCCCCTAGGTGCATAGGAGCCTATCCGGTTCAGTTGCAGATTGTCCACTAGTGCAGTTTAATAGCCAGTTGGGTTGTGGATTGTGCCAGGATTATCAAGCTGTCAAATTGTAAAAAAAAGAACACTGAGTCCAGTTATATCCAAGTAATGTCAGTTCCACCAGGTAGTCTGGAGGGGAGCAGGCTCTTTAACAGAGTCTGTCGCCACCAAAATAGCATCTACCAGTTCCAGATTTTTAGCAGGGATTTTTTTTTTAACACAGTGCCTCTCCTCTGTGCCCTAACAGTCTAACATCCAGTCTGGAACAGAGGAGAGATGTCAGGGAGGCAAAGATAAAGGGTGGGAGGTCGTGGGACTGCTCAATAGTTCTCCACAATACACAGTACTCAGTTCAGCAGCATAGTCACTCAGCTGTCACTCACCACCCTGGTTGTGGGAGTACTTCTCTCCCATCGGCTCCTTCTTGTGCCAGGCTCCCCTCCTCTCCTGACGGTTGTTGCAGTGTATGTGTGATGCGGCGAGGACGCTACCTCCTCCCACTACCTCCGGTCTCAGATTTCCTCGGCACTCCACGTCGGATCACCTCCACGGGAAACAGGGGAGAGAGCAGAGCGCTGCCCCATGCCGACCACAGGTCTCTTCTTGTCCGCCGACCAGCTCCAAACTCCCACCGCTCGGCCTATAGGCGAATAGAGGGAGGGAAGGGGAGGGAGTCGCACATGAGTGTTTTGCAGGCTTCTGGCAGTCAGGGGTTTGAATGGATCGGGGAGGGGGGGAGCCGCTCATTTCAGAAGAACAGAGCACAGAGAGAAGAGCGAGACACCAGCTCACTCACACACACACACCCTCCTCCTTTAGGCCACACCCCCATTAGCATGATACTTGACCGTTTTATTTTTATGCTTGTTTGCCGAGGTGACCATCTTGGTGTTTGTCAAGAGGGTTGAGAGTGGCCAGCAAGATCACCTACGGCCACATTACCCTGAGTGCACCTGATCTCGTCTGATCTAGGATGCTAAGCAGGGTCGGACCTGGTTAGTACCTGGATGGGAGACCACCTGGGAATACCAGGTGCCGTAGGCTTTTTCTTAATATGGTGTTGGCGTCGACGACCTGTTTTATTTTTCTGCTTGTTTACCGAGGTGATCATCTTGGCGTTTGTCAAGAGGGTTGAGAGTGGCCAGCAAGATCGCCTACAGCCACTTCACCCTGAATGCGCCCGAGCTCGTCTGATCTCAGATGCTAAGCAGGGCGGGCTTGGATAGTACCTGGATAGGAGACCGCCTGAGAAAACCAAGTGCGTTTTTTTTTTTTAATATGTTGGTGTTGACGACCTGTTTTATTTTTCTGCTTGTTTGCCGAGGTGACCATCTAGGCATTTGTCAAGAGGGTTGAGAGGGGCCAGCTACATCACCCTGAATGTGCTCGATCTCGCCCTGATCTCGGATGCTAATCAGGGTCGGGCCTGGTTAGTACCTGGATGGGAGACTGCCTGGAAATACCAGGTGCTGTAGGCTTTTTTTTAATATGTTGTTGGCGTTGACGACCTGTTTCATTTTTCTGCTTATTTGCCGAGGTGACCATATTGGCATTTGTCCAAACCCAACACAGTAACACAAGCAATAGATGGAGGAATTTTAAATGTGATTACAGTATGATGATGTGAGAAATACGTATATAATCAAATATACTTATAATTGAATATAATTATGAAATAATTAATATAAAATAAAACTTGTAATATTTAAATATTTAAATAAAAAAAAACACCAATTTTAATCAGCGTATGAACATCAATGGTGAAATACAGCAAAAAAAAAAGGGTTAAAACACTAACAATGATAATTGACATTCTAAATATCAATGTAGAGTTATATAGCAATGTTTGTTATAACTTTGATATCATTAAAAAAGCGGAATTGGGGGAAAAAAGATGGGGAACGGGAAGAAGAGGGGAGAAAAAGAGATTATTATAAAACAATAAGATAAAGAGAACCAGATAGCAGTCAGTGGAGAGAACTGGTTATAGGTTTGATGAAATTCGGGTTTTATTTCAAAGTTGCTTAGAGAAAGTGTTTAAATGTTATGTATGTTTAATCCTGGATGTCTTGTGGCCTCCAGGGTGTATATCCATTTAGTTTAAAGTTGTAAGAGACGGGTGTCGCTTTCACCCCCTCGAACATGAAGGGGTATATGTTTAAGGGCAGAAAAGTGCACAACGTTGGGGTCAAAATTATGAAAATGGCCTATATGTCTGTTCAAGGCTGTAGTACATAACCATTTAAATAGTGGTAACATGTGATCTCTGATCCGTTTGAAGATTGGACGTTTGGTTTTTCCGATATAAAAACAGCCGCAGGAGCAGCTTGCCAAGTAGACTACTCCTACCGTTTTGCAGGTCACATTATGTTTAATAGTGTGGCAAGAACCATTGGGTAATGTGGTGTTTGAAGAATTAGAGACAAAGCGGCATACATCGCAATGACCGCAAGGGTATGTACCACTGCGTGTAGGTTTGGTGGATTGCCGCGTATCAAAATGGCTGGTTACTAATCTGTCTTTCATGGATTGAGATCTTCGATAGGTAAGTTGGGGGTATGGTTTAATGTATTTTTGAATGGTTTGATCGGCCAAAAGTAAAGGCCAATACTTGGTAAGAATTTCCTTCATATGATTATGCTACCGAGAGTATTGAGTAATTATGCGTATGGGTGAATTGGTGGTGAACTTTGGTTTTGGATAAATTAGATCATTTCTATTGAGTTTAGTTACTCTGTTGAAGGTACGTTTAAGCATTAATTTACTATAACCCCGCTGATTTAATCTGATAAACAGATCTCTTGCGGCCTGTTGGAAGTCCTGATCTTGGGTACAATTTCGACGGAGACGTAAGTATTGGCTATATGGGATGCCTTGCAGTAATGGTCGGGGGTTTATCTATCCCCTGCAGCCACCATTTGGGAGTCTCCTAACTGGTCCACTTCTCATGTCCAAAAGGCTTCTCTAATCGATTGCCGTGGCAGGGCCCCTAGTTAGGGGTAGGTATACACATATATATTTTCAATCATATAAAAAGTTTTTTGTTTTTAAATTTATCTTATCTTTCTAACAATAAGCTCTGTCTTAATTTCCTAATCTATTGTCAATATGGAGGGTTTGGGCTACACTGGGTTCCGAGACTCATTTTACAGTTTGTTTTGCTTTGTTTACAGTGAATCTTTCATTTGTTGCAACCACTTGACGTTAATTATTGGCTCCCCTGAAGAAGCCTTTGTTTAGGCGAAACATGTTGGGACTTCATCTGATTAGCCAAATGCAACTTCAATTGAATTGGATACCTAATTTTGAATTATCAAAGTGGTTTATTTGCTACCTTGAATACTTGTTTTGTATTTTAAAGAATTATGTTTAATTAATTAATAAATAAAAATCTTTTTCTACTTTTACTATAAGTCATACTATCTGTGTCTTTGCACCCCCCAATTGGGGTCTTCTTTAAAAACAAGTGACTAGCACCGCAATAATCCCGTTTTGTCCTCCTTTACTTTTTTTATCTGACCATTTTGGGATGAGGTGCCTTGATAATTTTTTGCTCTGCCTGATTTTTTCTCTTTCTTTTGGGTTCACATCTTGTGATTCGATCTCGGACGCCCTTCTCGCTCATTAGGTCCCTTTTTGTCCTTACAGACAGACCGGAGCCCTCATTGTCCTAAATCTCTTTGAAGCTTCGTGCACACCAGGTGGGCTAAATAGAACTCATTCTGCAATGCAGATTGTGTTTGGTGCTTGGTTGTACCAACAGATATGTAGAAACTTTAGATGTATCATGTTCAATTCCAATATATATTCCGCTTTGCTCCTAAAAGGCGCATACCACCCTTCTTCAGACACGGCTCCTATTGAAAAGTCCATAACTGTCTTAACGTGTGTGGTTCTTCAACATGTGCTTCCGAACCAGTACCTGTTCCTTAGCTTGTGTAACATGTGGTGGTTTTCAACATGTGCACCAGAGACATCTCCCATGGAACAGTCCATAATGGTCTTACCGCGTTGTGCTGCTTTGCTACTGAGTGACATACCACCATCCTTCTTCAGCGACAGCTTCCCTGTCACCCTTCTGTATCTTTGGTATCTTCTCCTTTCTGGTATCTTCAGGACAGGATGCAGTACAGACAAGGGATGTCCATTCACTCACCATTCACCAGCATACGCTCAGAGTAACATATCAACCAGCTATCAAATACAGAGTCTTGAGGAGGGCCTTTCTTGCCAATAATACTAGCCTACAATACCCATAGGTCACACTCTACCACAAAATAAATCAACTTATTACCATAATATATACATACATATGTGTCCCCTCCAATTATGCACCCCACTCCCAACCTCCTATAACCTCTTACTGTATATATGGGTCGTGATTCGGCAAACTTGCTCACAGCGGTGTTGCAGGGCTCTGACTTAGCAGCAAAGTCTCTAACTTGTACACAGAGAGCCTGCCGTCAAATCGTCCCTCAACTTGCATAGACAAATGGGAGACCCTTCTAGATAAATATCGCTTAACTACACATATAAATTTACAACAATGACCAAACCCACACAATTCCACCCCTGTGCCTGGATTTCAGAGATCATGCCCATGGTATACCATGCACCTCTACCTATGGTCAGGTTCAAGGAACCCTCTAGTTCCATGACTAACACTACACCGGTATTCTTTAGGACAAAGAAACAAACTCGCCTATGTCCTAAATAATACCCGGGTGCCTCCTTCCCAGCAATGATCTCTCCATCCAGAACACAGAGAGAAATAACTTCCCAACGTTATTCGTTCATCCCCATGTATTGAGCTGGCATACAAAGGACATCATGGTCATGCTTCCGACAAAGGGAAATATCAACCTGCCTCCAGCTTTCATCTTCTCTGATCACATGTGTGATATAGCCTCAAATGCAACAAGATAGAATCCCCAGTCAGTAAGCCCATTGATGCCACCAAATATACAGACCGAGTCTGCACTTCTGTATATGGGAACATACAGCATAACACCTTTCACAATCCAACTTAGTACAGCCCATACAGGCATTCGACCACTACTTTGCATTAGTGTAAGCAAAGTGTTTTGGCAAAATCTTACTGAGCGGTGATGCTAACTCATCAGGCCTCTGCCCCTCATACAGAGATGGTACAATCAGCTTGATGTTGGCTGATATTTCCACCTGCCACAGAGTGTGCGCCAGAGCCAATGACAGGTTTCTGTCCTCTCTACCAACCTCTCAACATGGTTGACAAAATCCAGAGCCACTCTAACTTGGGTGTTTCTGTGACTTTGTTGAATGGTATTAAGGACGCCACCAATCTCTCTGGGTAACAAAGTCACGCTCCTTCTCTGAAGCTATGGCTGTCAGTTTGTTCCTCAGGAGGCCGATGTCCACTCCATTGACAACACCCATCCCAGCTATTATTTCCCTCCAATATAGTGCTGAATACATCCCTCCTCTTTCGGGTTACTCCTCAGAAATAAGCATCCTGCATGGACTTCATCGCATCTCTGGGAGTAAGTCACTGGTACAATGACCACACTTGATTCAGTGTATACTCAGCACATATAGGGTGATAGGTTTTTAGCAACCACAGTGAGATGTTGCAGTGCCATGTGGTGAAGTCATACGGTACCCTGGTAGCCAGCGTTTGTTCCCTTTATTTTAACGGAGCATGCTCCTGTGTGTATTCACTGGCATTATCTGTGCAGGGTTTCAACTTCTCAGGTGAGACACCAACCGGGCGTATCTTCCCCATGTCTAGTTCTGGTGTCCTGCATGTCCAGTAACCGAAAGCTTCTCTCTAGGACCGCTAGGATTGAGACACCACCCCTACGAGGAAGTTTTCACCCCATTGATGTGTCACCTGGCACCCTTTAGTCTGGCCAACAGCTACCTTATTATGCATAAGTGCCAGCCTGCCTCCTGAGTACCTGCACTATATTAACTCCGTTACATCAATACATGTCATATGTTAAAACCTTCCTTTATTTAATTCCTCCTTCCAACAAAAAAACACATATTTTACATTTTCATGTTCTGACGGATTGGATGTGTCATATTCCTTCCCCAACCTCCAACCCATTGCACATTATTAATAACATGTTTGCATTCATCAGGAGAGACTTCAGCAAAAATATTTCACAAGCTCTGTTGTTTCAGATTCAGCACTCGCACCACAAAACAAAAAAGTATTAATCTGAATCTTTCAGTTTTTTTTCCTCTCCTGATGTTTATCAGAACAAATTTGCGGTGTGGTGTGGCACAGACAAACTGCCAACCAGATGATCATCTGTCATCCATGTTCCGGAAGCCTCTCCAATTCTCGCTCCACCAGGATTCTGGAAGTGAAAAACAAGAGCAGTATCAAATTCTTATCCACAATATCTGCTCGCTTACCATGTTTACTTATAGTTCCCTCCTTGGAACCCAGGACCTTAGTATTCCTGGCTTCTGCAACTTTGACCAAACTATCCAAACAACCATGACCTCTTTAGGCTGAACCCACTGTAAAATGGATCCCCATGGTATGATCAAAAATGTTTAAAACTGAACGTCAGTGTTGCTTCTCAAAAACTTCAAATTTTACAAGCTACAAAGACAATGCATTTATCTCTATCTTTAGGATGTATGCACTACTCCTTTTCAGGTGGACAAAGCCTAAACCTTTTGGAACTCTTTTCCACCTGAATGAAAATATAACAAAGAAAACACTCCAGCGGCTAGACTGGTTCTAACTGAGGGCATTGTCAATTACCCCCACCCCCCCTTCAGGTGGATTAAACCTAATACTTTTTCCACCTGAACAAAAAAAAAAAAAATAGACGACTAAACCAATATCAAAAAAATTTAGAGAAAAAAAAAATGTAGAAAAATTTAAAATCTGGCCATGATCACACAAACAACATGACAAGACAACCACCATAAAACAATGACAAACACTCAACTTTTAGTTAACAACATCCATGGACTTTTCTCCTGAGAAGAGTGCTCATTCCGATCTGAAATACAATTAGTTAATGGGGAAAACAAAAAAACAAAAACAAAACAAAGCATATGTATCTAATCACAACATTGTAGCTTCATTTATAACTCTTTAGTACTATTTATTTTTCATTGTTTGCAAACAATTACTAACTAATGAGCTCATGGTACCGTGTGATAATCGATTATGCCTTTACAATAACCTAACCCCTGTTCTGCTATATTTTACCACTGTGGTTATCACTTTGACAGACCTGCAAACAAATGCAAATGTCAGTATCCAAACCAGTTTAACTTCTTCCCTGGTCTCTGGAAAAGGAACACACAGACAGTGATTACACACAATTATTATATTAAGCAGCAGTATTGGATATTACCCAGGAAAAGTTTACTAAGACTGAAAATAAGAGAAGAGTAAAGAAACACAAAAAAACAATACTCATAACAGAAACATCTTTTAACCGCACAAAAAAAAAAAACACAATACCAATTCAGAGGTTTATCCCTGAAAATACAAAAAATGTATATTTATATCAAGGTCCTCTATCATACTCTGAACCTGAAACTCACATTAAACCTTTTTTCATAGCAGGGAAACATTGATCAGAATATTCTTACCATGCCGTTCTGCTAACATTGTTTCCCCCAGTGCTATATTTGAATAACCATGCGTCTACCTCCATTTTGACTTTACGTAACTGTCCTACATATTGCTTTTCAGTTTGTAGACCCCGCATTTGGGTTTTACATGGGAAATGGGTTTGATTACTATGGGTTCCATGCTTTGGATGGCTACCCCACCTGGCTGAATAACACACATAATGCCTTGCGGTCGTTTTCGGGTATGATCTCCTTTTGATATCATTATTCGCCGCCCAACAATATTTTGAAATGTGACCCCCCCCCCTTTTACACAAAAAATATTTTAGCTCTGGTTTCCCTGCATAGGCCCTTCTTTGAGCATATGGCGCTGGAAACCCACATTGCTGGATAATATTACTGCGATTGGAATGACCAGACTTTACACTTTCATCGTCTGAGGAGTCATCAGAAGTTTTCATGGTTTCAACTCCTGAATCAATTTCAAGTGCAGTTATCCCACCTTTATTTGCCTCTTCCAGATCGATTCCCATCACAGTAATATCATTTGCAGTGATAATAGCATATGGGTTTTCTTCATGTTTCACTTCTAGCTTTTCTGTACAATGAGCATGTGCGGAGGGTACCTCCACCATTGCACATTTGGAGGATAACTCCATTATGGCTACTTGTGCCTTAAGCATTGTGATAACCTGAAAATGATCAGCATCCCTTTGATTCAAAGAGGCAATGCAACTTTCTCTTAATTTGCACGTTTGTTCTAATTGATCTAATCTCTGTTGCAATACACATTTCTCAGTCACTAACTGTTCAATCCGATTACGAGCATCTGCATCAGCCTTTTCAATCCCCATTAATATAATTCTTATCTGTTCCATTACTTGTTCTCTTTCAGCAAACCATTCTAATTCTTTTTGTTCCGCAATTTCTTTCATTCTCACTAACATGCATTGGCCATTCTCTGTTTCCGGCCTCTCTTTGACTTATTACTTATGAGATCGTTATGTGTATTACATTGTCTCAAAAGTTCACCAAATTGGTGTGTTAAATGACTCTCTTGTGTAGATTGAGATATACTACCACTATGCTTGCTAATGAAACCTTCAATGGCTTCCATTGATGGGCTACTTAGCCTACCCACACTAAAGTTGTTCAACCAGTTGCTTAGACAATAGACGCAGACGGACAGATAGACAACCCCCACAAAGACACAGATACCGCTGTTTAAAAGCTAGCTTTCACCTATAGTCCCACCAACAAACAAAAACAAAAAAAAAAAACAGATACGAACCGTTTAAATCTACAGTGACTTGTGGTTCTACAGCATACAAGACACAAGGTACACTCTTTATCAATGCCTTAGGTTGCAGGCCATCTTACCAGAGCTATTTCACTTTCACGTGGGTAGAAATAAAAAACCTATATTTCCCCCGCTTTTTTTCCTTTTTCCTCAAAGATGTATGGTAATTCCTGTCAATCTCTAACCAACACTTTGCATTAGCAATACACTAGACGAACAGATACCAAGCACACACAAAGACACAGATGAAGCTGTTTAGAAGCTAGCTTTCATCTGTAGTCCCACACCAAACACAAAAAAAACGCAAAAGGAAAAAAAACAAAAAAAAAAACAAATACAAATCCGTTTAACCACAAATTTCTTCAGGAGAACACACTCTTACTCAATGCTCTCCTTTCCAATTGCAGGCCACAGGGAATTTCTATTGGGACAGATTTCCACTTTTCCCTCAAAATTGTATGGTTATCCTGTCAATCTGCAGTTATATCACATAACCAGGGATGATCAGTCCCTATCTCGCCAGTGCGCCAATTTGCCCTCTGGTTACAGGTCTGCAGCACAATACAACATTATCGTACATACATATATCAGCCACAGTTCTCACCAGGTTCTACGCGTCCGTTTCACCGGTGAAATATCTCACAGAATTTTCATGCTCATCCAAGCATGGTTTCAGATTTCGCGAGCCAGCGCCAATCACACTAGAGATGATTTTCAGTTCTGGGTGTCTTTGAGGATCTGTGCTTACAGGGACTCAGAAACAAAAATACCTTAGGTTTTTGTGGATTCTGTGTAAAAATACCTTCTACACGCCTTTCTGGGGTGCCAAATGAAGTAACTGATAAATACAACCTATTATTATCATCAGTTATGTATTACTTTGTCTAGTCCCTATAGATTAGTTAGTCTATCTATACTCTGAGCACATGCTATCGTTAATGTCACAATACTGTAACAATTAGCTATGAAACCAAATACACGTTCTAGGATCAATCAAATCTCTTTTATTTCCCAAGGAAATAAGAAAGTTTGCATAAGGTATCAATAGAAGTTACAAGAGTACAGCATACAATCAGAATGCAATACAAGCAGTATACTTAGCAGATCTTCGTGGTTGAGCCTCATGATGGAATGAGAGGCAGCTCTCTTTGATGAAACCCTTTTTGATAAACACACCTCAGCCACACCACTTTCCATTGCCCACCCACCTTTGCCTGTGGACCAATCAGCATCTTTGGGGCGTCTCCTCCCCCAGGCTAAATATCTCTGACAGTCCTGCCATAATTGGCCTCTGGAGGGCAGTGTTTGCCCATGAATTGCAACTGCTCCGACTGGGTTCACATCTTAGTAAAGGAGGACAAAACAGGATTATTGCGGTGCTAGTCACTTGTTTTTAAAGAAGACCCCAATTGGGGGGTGCAAAGACACAGATAGTATGACTTATAGTAAAAGTAGAAAAAGATTTTTATTTATTAATTAATTAAACATAATTCTATAAAATACAAAACAAGTATTCAAGGTAGCAAATAAACCACTTTGATAATTCAAAATTAGGTATCCAAATTCAATCGTTCAATTCAATTGAAGTTGCATTCGGCTAATCAGATGGAGTCCCAACATGTTTCGCCTAAACAAAGGCTTCTTCAGGGGAGCCAATAATTAACGTCAAGTGGTTGCAACAAATGAAAGATTCACTGTAAACAAAGCAAAACAAACTGTGAAATGAGTCTCGGAACCCAGTGCAGCCCAAACCCTCCATATTGACAATAGATTAGGAAATTAAGACAGAGCTTATTGTTAGAAAGATAAGATAAATTTAAAAACAAAAAACTTTTTATATGATTGAAAATATATATGTGTATACCTACCCCTAACTAGGGGCCCTGCCACGGCAATCGATTAGAGAAGCCTTTTGGACATGAGAAGCGGACCAGTTAGAAGATCCCAGAATGGTGGCTGCAGGGGATAGATAAAATGGACCGTTGCCCACTAATGTTGGAATATATGAGGTCCATTTGGCCCCGAGTAAGGGCTGAGTAACTGAAGAAAAATGTTGCATGGGTCTTTAAATACCTACCTGAACAAATGGATCTTTAATAAGTATCAGACATAGGACTAAGTGCCAATAAAGAGGATGGGAAATTACTTATAGACGATAAAGTTTGAGTATAGTAACCTAAATATATTAATAAAAAAGAGGTCTCATTAACAAAATTAAATATATATAAATTTAACCATAAAGATGAATAAATTTTAACTTCAAAACTACAGGCAAAAACTAAGTTGGTGCCTCTGTCTTAATATAGATGTGGCAACTGTGCTCTACTTGACTTAAAGCGGAGGGCCGGTTATAAAAAAAAAAAAAAAAAAGTCAGCAGCTGCAAACACTGCAGCTGTTGACTTAATAAACACACTCACCTGTCCAGGGCGCCCGCGATGTCGGCCGCCCGAGGCCGACCCGTCCCTCGGCTCTCGGGTCCCGGCGCCGCCATCCCTTGTAAGGGAAACAGGCAGCGGAGCCTTATGGCTTCACTGCCCGTTTCCTACTGCGCATGCGCGCGTCCCGCAGCTACTGCGCATACGCGAGTCCCGCAGCGCTTTCTGAATGGGACGCGCTGTGTTCTGGAACACAGTTCCCAGAACACAGCGCGACTCATTACCCAGAAGACGCCGCGACGAAGAGAGAAGACAGAAGATCTCCGCGGAGGAGGAAGAGGAAGATTAGGATAAAGTGCCTAGCAACAGGCATTTCTGGTAAGTAAAAAAAAAATATTTTTTTCATTTTTTTTTTTTTTAGATTTTTTGTAATTTTTAACATTTTTTTGTTTTTCAGGGTGGCCCTCCCCTTTAATAATTATCAAAGGGGCTTACCTACTACCAACAAAAATTGAAAATACAGGTACTCCACACTAATCCAGTCTAGTACACATTACAGCTGGAAAAGTCTATCAGTGGGTCAGGTATGCAGCGAGGTCTTGTAGAAGATTCAGACCGATCCTATTGGATGTAAATACGAATAGATGGAGTTTAAAACTCAAACATTTAGGATATGGGGAAAAGAGATATGGAAGGAGTGGAGCAATCCAAATCTAAAACCCTTAACTAACCTTAAATGGTACTATCCAAACGACAGCGTCCTTGCAGAGCCAGCACAGGCTCGCAATGTGGGCGTTCTATTTATTTCCCATTCACTCGGCGTCACATCACGCACGCCGAGTGAAAGCGGACTGAGAAGCAGCGCTGCGCATGCGCGCCGAGTGGTGGAGCCTACAAACCCCAGGATGCCCCGCGGCGGAGGCTCCGTTTCCATGGCAACCTTGACGCCACTGCGGGCATTCATTAGGCTTGCGGGAATCACAGCATGAGAATTAATAGCTGTGAAGCAGCGAAATGCTGCAAATGGCCAACCATCCGGGATGAGCGGATTGTTATAGCAGCCGACATATTGACGGGTCGGGCTTCCACACCGCCCGACCCGTGCGTCCACTTCACCCTGAATGCTTCTGATCTCATCTGATCTCGGATGCTAAGCAGGGTCGGGCATGGTTAGTACCTAGATGGGAGACCGCCTGGGAATACCAGGTGTCGTTGGCTTTTTTTTATATGTTATTGGTGTCGATGACCTGTTTTATTTTTCTGCTTGTTTGCCGAGGTGACCATCTTGGTGTGTGTCAAGAGGGTTGAGACTGGCCAGGAAGTTTGCCTACAGCCAAGTCACCCTGAATGCGCCCGATCTCGGATGCTAAGCAGGGTCGGAACTGGTTAGTACCTCGATGGGAGACCGCCTGGGAATACCAGGTGCCGTAGGCTTTTTTTTAATATGGCGTTGGCGTCGACGACCTCTTTTATTTTTCTGCTTGTTTGCCAAGGTGACCATCTTGGCATTTGTCAAGAGGGTTGAGAGTGGCCAGAAAGATCGCCTACGGCCAAGTCACCCTGAATAGGGATGAGCCCAACACTTCCCGGTTCGGTTCGCACCAGAACTTTTGAACGGACCGAAAATTTGTGTGAACTTTAGAACCCCATTAAAGTCTATGGGACTCGAACGTTCGAAATAAAAAGTGCTAATTTTAATGGCTAATATGCAAGATACTGTCCTAAAAAGGGTTTGAGGACCTGGCTCCTGCCCCAGGGGACATGGGTCAATGCCTAAAATGTTTTTAAAAATGGCCGTTTTTGCGGGAGCAAAATTACAAACTTTATTTATTTTTCACAAAGTTGTCACTAAATGATATATTGCTCACACATGCTATGGGCATATGTGAAATTACACCCCAAAATAAATTCTGCTGCTTCTCCTGAGTACGTGGATACCACATATGTGGGACTTTTTGGGAGCCTAGCCGCGTACGGGGCCCCGAAAACCAAGCACCGCCTTCAGGCTTTCTAAGGGCGTAAATTTTGGATTTCACTCCTCACTACCTATTACAGTTTTGAAGGCCATAAAATGCCAAGATGGCACAAAACCCCCACAAATGACCCCATTTTAGAAAGTAGATACCCCAAGCTATTTGCTGAGAGGCATGTTGAGTCCATGGAATATTTTATATTTTGCCACAAGTTGCGGGAAAATTACAAACTTTTATTTATTTATTTATTTATTTCACAAAGTTGTCACTAAATGATATATTGCTCACACATGCTATGGGCATATGTGAAATGACACCCCAAAATAAATTTTGCTGCTTCTCCTGAGTACGGGGATACCACATGTGTGGGATTTTTTGGGAGCCTAGCCGTGTACGGGGCCCCGAAAGCCAAGAACCGTCTTCAGGCTTTCTAAGGGCGTACATTTTTGATTTCACTCCTCACCACCTATTACAGTTTTGAAGGCCATAAAATGCCAAGATGGCACAAACCCCCCAAATGACCCCATTTTAGAAAGTAGACACCCCAAGCTATTTGCTGAGAGGCATGTTGAGTCCATGGAATATTTTATATTTTGCCACAAGTTGCGGGAATATTACAAACTATTTTTTTTTTCACAAAGTTGTCACTAAATGATATATTGCTCACACATGCCATGGGCATATGTGAAATGACACCCCAAAATAAATTTTGCTGCTTCTCCTGAGTACGGGGATACCACATGTGTGGGACTTTTTGGGAGCCTAGCCGCGTAGGGGGCCCCGAAAACCAAGCACCGCCTTCAGGATTTCTTAGGGTGTAAATTTTTGATTTCACTCCTCACTACCTATTACAGTTTTGAAGACCATAAAATGCCAAGATGGCACAAAAACCCCCAAATTACCCCATTTTAGAAAGTAGACACACCAAGCTATTTGCTGAGAGGCATGTTGAGTCTATGGAATATTTTATATTTTGCCACAAGTTGCGGGAAAATTACAAACTTTTATTTATTTATTTATTTTTCACAAAGTTGTCACTAAATGATATATTGCTCACACATGCCATGGGCATATGTGAAATGACACCCCAAAATAAATTCAGCTGCTTCTCCTGAGTATGGGGATACCACATGTGTGGGATTTTTTGGGAGCCTAGCCGTGTACGGGGCCCCGAAAGCCAAGAACCGTCTTCAGGCTTTCTAAGGGTGTACATTTTTGATTTCACTCCTCACTACCTATCGCAGTTTTGAAGGCCATAAAATGCCAAGATGGCACAACCCCCCCCCCCCCCCCAAATGACCCCATTTTGGAAAGTAGACACCCCTAAATTTAGGAGTACACTAGTGAGACTCACAGGTAAAAAAGCACCTAGGCTGTCAGCGACTGTATCAAAACGCTACAAAAAAACCTGTTAGCGATCGCAGGGATCAGGCCTGACTCTGCGAACGCTGCAGTTATGTGTGTTGTGTTTTGTAAGTGACAGTGATCGATTGATACTGCACTTGGGTGGGCTGGGCTGGGCTTGGCGGAGGGGCTAAACACAGGTGCTAGCAGGTATCTGGGCTGATCCCGCTAACAATGCGTTTTGGGTAACGTAAACTGCTGGCGACGCTAGTATAGATCTGATCAGATACTATATTACTAAGGGAGGTGTATGCTTTGCGCGTAAGTGTTAGCGGTACTGGCACTAACCTGATGCTGCCTGGGGCGACGCAGACCTTATCTGACCCTCAAACTTATATCACCCGCCGGGTGATCAGGGGGTTAAACCTTTATTAGGTAATAAATGGCGGGTGCCCTGAAACTATAAAAAAATAACTAACCAACCAGCGTCACCTGTAACAGTTATATGGTGATCACTGGTGAAAGGGTTAACTAGGGGGCAATCAGGGGGCTTTATGCTTTATGCGGTAGTATATGGGGGTCCCTGTCGCTATAAAAAGCTGCGGCGAACCTAAATACCTACCTGCCTAACTAGCGTCACCTGTGACACTAATACAGCGATCAGAAAAACAATCGCTTATTAGGCTGGGTTCACACTGGAGCGATGCGGGAACGCCACAAATCCGCGGCGGGTTCCCGCATCGCATTGGCTCCCGGCGGCAGTTCACACTGCCCTATGCGAACTGCTGGGAGTGTCAGTGAAATGTTAATGACACCCCCAGATCAGTTCGCATATCGCAGTGCGATCTGCAAACTCGGACAGGAATCACACCATGCGATCCGATTCTGCTGCGGACCAAAAAAAGGGTCCCGTGCGAGTTTGCGGTGGGTGCGATGCGAATTCAGCCATACTATCTGTATGGCTGAACTCGCATCGCACAGAGATCGGATGTGATTTGCACTGCAGTGCGGTGCGAATCACATCCGTTCTCATAAACCGCTACAATGTGAACCCAGCCTTAGTGACACTGGCGACGGGGGGTGATCATGGGGTTAAACCTTTATTGGGGGGGTTAGGGGGGTACCCTAGAGCTAAAGGGGGCTAACCCTAACTGCCCTAACAGTTATTACAGTCACAAATGACACCAATGCAATAAAAAAAATAAAAAAATGCAATTGGTGTCACTGTGACTGGGGGTGCAGGGGTGATTGGGGGGGTGATCGGGGGGTGAAGGGGGGGGGGGTGAGAGTGTGCCTGGCATGTTCTACTGTGTAGTGTAGTGTTGGTGCAACTCACCGATCCTCTCTCCTCGGTGCCGGAATGAAAAATACCGACACGGAGGAGAGATTACATCACTTCCTCTGCCTGTGTTTACATTACAGGAGAGGAAGTGATGTCATGCTGCACTTCCATTCGTCAGGAGCGATCGCGAGGGGGTGGCCATGAATGAATGGCCGCCCCCTCATCCCGGATCGCTCCTGCATGGTATCCGACCGCCGCTGGCACCGGGGGGGGCCCGATCGGGCCCCCCACCCGCGGGAAGGCAGGGACGTACAGGTACGTCCATATGCCTGCCCATGCCATTCTGTCGACGTACATCGTCGTGCGGCGGTCGGCAACTGGTTAAACTGGGGCTTAAAAATTGGGCTGGTGGCATCACCCAGAACCAAAAATGTTCTTCCAACATATCAGCGGAGGAGGAAGAGGATAGACAATCAACATAACAGGACAGTCACTCAGCATCAGCATAGGCAGACTTGAAGGGATGTGATATTTCAAAAAAAATTATTCAGTTACGTCAGCTTCAGGTGCTTGGTAGCTGTGGGTGATCCAAGACTGATTCATCTTTATGAAGGTTTGATCGGTAACAAAGCCACCAGCAGCACTGAAGGTGCGTTCCGAAAGAATGCTGGATGCAGGACAGACCAGTAGCTCAATTGCATATTGTGCAAGCTCTGTCCAGTGATCCATCCTCTAGACCCAGTAAGCCAGAGGATTTTCGGTGGGAAAGGTGTCCAAGTCTGACCTTGCCCCTAGGTATTCCTGCACCATGTAAATCAGACGATGGCGATGGTTGCTGGAACTGATCATACCTTGGGGCCGCGTACACACGCGGGGACTGTTCGCTCAACTTTGTCCGTCAAACAGTTTCAGCGGACAGTCCGCTCAAAATTAGCATGGACGGACTTGCCCACACACGACGAACGAACAGTCCGCTGAAACCGTGCGCGACGACGTGAACGGCACGTACGACGGGACTAGAAAACGACGTCCTATACACTGCAATGCAAACTTCGGCGTGTAAATCCTTTCTGAGCATGCGCGGAACTTAGTTTGACGAACAAGCCTACACACGAGGGGACTGTTCGCTGAAACAAAGTTTCAGCGGACAGTTTTTCGGAATTTCCGAAAAACTTTGTTCAGCAGACTGTCCGCTGAAACTGTCCGCTGAAAGCCCACACACGAGTGGACTGTCCGCCGAAACACTGTTCAGCGGACAAAGTTGAGCGAACAGTCCCCGCGTGTGTACGCGGCCTGGGGCTGCGGACTAAAAAATTGTCTGAACGCATTGTTCAAACGGCCACCTTCTCCACCGCTCCTTGTAACCTCCCAGTCTCTGGGAACGCGTTGCACAGACCTTTCTGCATGGCCTCCCGGAGATGTCTCATCCTCCGCTCCCTCTGCGACAACAAGATAAGGTCGGCAACCTTACCCTTGTACCGTGGATCAAGGAGAGTGGCCAGCCAGTAATGGTCCCTCTCCTTGATCCGAAGAATACGAGGATCCTTCTGCAGGCTTTGCAGGATCAGGGAGGCCATGCAGCGTAGGTTAGCTGAGGCATTCGGTCCGAAGTCCTCTGGGTCACTAAAGACAACATGATCCGCAGCTACCTCCTCCCAGCCACGTACAAGTCCACGGGTTTCTTGGGACTGTAAATCATCCCTACAAGACTGCTGCTGCTGCTGATGCTGAGTGCCAGCCTCCGCCTCCATGCTGACACAATCATCCTCCTCCTCCTTCTCCTCTTCTTCCTGTGTGATGGGTAGGACAGCAGGAACACTGTCTGGATAAAGGGGGCCTTGAGAGGCAAGGAAGTCCTCCTCTTCCTGCCTCTGTTCTGCCTCAAGTGCCCTGTCCATTATTCCACGCAGCGTATACTCCAAGAGGTGGACAAGAGGTACAGTGTCACTGATGCATGCCCTGTTACTGCTCACCATCCTTGTGGCCTCCTCAAACGGTGACAGGACAGTGCATGCATCCCTGATCATGCCCCACTGTCGTGGTGAGAAAAAACCAGAGCTCCCCTGACCCTGTCCTGGTGCCGTAGTCGCACAGGTAGTCATTAATGGCCCTCTGCTGCATGTGCAGCCGCTGCAGCATGGCCAACGTTGAGTTCCACCTGGTGGGCATGTCACATATAAGGCGTTTTTTGGGCAGGTTCAACTCCTTAAATGATCGGCGGAAATGCACACAGACTTTCCTGGCCTACTTCAGGACATCCTGTAAGCCTGTAAGCCCAGGTACCTGCCCAAGAACCGCTGCACGGACGTGAGCACTTTTGAGTACATTTTGATATTTGTATGGTGTGTTAAATGAGTCTCTTTTAAAAATATTACATCTATAAGTGGTTATTTAATTTCTTTAAGAATTTTAAGTCTCTTCCCGTACGTGCCCAAACCCCTGACGTTATAAGTCATAAATTTTAACTCCATATTCTACCTGGTTCTATGGTGGGTCTAGCTGGTAACTGCTTCGGGACTCCATCTGCTCTTGTCCTTCCCCTCCATCCACGTATAATTCTGGGGTACGTGCATGTCCCCTCACCCCCCTCCCTCCCCACCATCCTTCCCCCTCCCACCCCGCCCCCCCTTGCGACTGTTCCGGTCCTATGTCTCACATGAGGCATCTTTTCTAATGCTCACAGAGACACCTACCCCAGAGGGTGTTTCCCAGGCCATGTCGTTTTACATTTCGGGTTCCCCAAAACCTCCCCCTGTCAATCGGGGGAAGTCCCTGGGAACACCACTATTTTTCTCCAAGCTGTTCTTCCACTACCCCTTTATCGCTCGACAGACTCAGTATACTCAACCCATGCCCCCCCCCGCCCCCCAGAAACAGGGGGAAAAAAAGGGGGGAGGGGTGGGGGGCCCTCATGGATCTTACCTGCCTATTCTTTCACTCATCTTTTAAGTTTACAGTGCTTTATTTTTATTATTTATACTGGGGGGCCCTCATGGATCTTACCTGCCTATTCTTTCACTCATCTTTTAAGTTTACAGTGCTTTATTTTTATTATTCCCTCTCCCCCCCGCCAACACCCCCCCCACCCCCCCCCCCCCATCCGGGCATACTAGGGACCATGATATCCAAGTTTTTACAAAACTCGGCCATCTCATCTGTAGACTTCATCCTGAATGACCTCCCTTCTTTATATACCACTAGAGCTGATGGAAACCCCCAGCTATATTTCAAATTGTCAGACCTCAGCACCCCCTAAAGGGGTTTTAATCTCCTTCTCCATGCCAGAGTCTCTGCAGATAAGTCCAAAAAGACCTGTATTTCAGTTCCTTCGTATTGCAAAGATGGAATCCCTCTAAGTTTAGTCCAAATTTTATGTTTGTCTTCAAACGTATGGAACTTTACTATCACGTCCCAGGGGGTGTCCTCTCTCAGTCCAGGTGGTTTCCTGATTCTATGAACTCGATCTAATCTTAACTCCTCTCCGTTGCCCCTCCCTAGTAATGGCTAAAATATCTTCTTCATTTTTCCCCCCAGGTCTTCGCCTTGTTGTTCTGTAATGATCTAATGCGCAAATTTTGGCGCCTGCTTTGATTTTCCTGTCCCTCCATTTTATACAAAATATCCTTTTGCTTTCTCTGCAAATCCTCCACTTTATTTTTCAGGCCCCTTAATTCCTGCGTTTGTAATTCTGATTTTTCTCCACTTCTTCCACTCTCCTTAGTAGGTGGGACATATCCATCCTGACATTATTCATTTCCAATTTAATAGAGGATTCTAAATTACTGAACATCTTCAGCATTTCAGACTTTGTCGGTAACTGTGCCATCTCCCCCCACTCCCCCAACTCCTCAGGCTCCATCCCTCCTCTCGCCCCCACCATGTCAGCTTCTTCCCGAGATCGATTTTCCTGTTCTATCCTTTGTTTCTCGTGCTTCTTATTTTTTTCTTTTGTGGTAAGTTGTTTTTTTTCCATCCCCGGACTCCTTGGATTTCCCTCCTTGAGATATTTCTAGATTGAGCTAGTATTTAAACTTTCTCTTGAGGTCTTAGAGTCTGTCCCCCTCTGCGTGCGCCCTTTCATGTTGGTTACTGAATCCTGATGCAACTAATATTAATTTTTTTCCAATCTCGCCCCCTACCCCCTACTTAGGGCGGGTTGCCTTTTGGCTCTTGCTGAGCCCCCTTTAGTGATTTTATTTAAGCCGCCCACAGAAAGGTACAATATTAGATTTGATGAAATTTGCCCACAGTCCAAACCGCAATGAACACTTCAGATCAACAATCGCTGGACATCATGTTAACCTCGTCATCATCTCCTTTTGTATCATATATACCATATATTTTCAACTCTTCTATCCCAGTGTGTTGTTTTGTTTTTTCTACCAACAGGTATTCCTCTCAGGTACCACTAGATACTAATCCAACTGTTGTTTTATCACTTCACTGATTAAAGTTCAGTAATCTCTCAAAACATCAGGATATCACATTATCATTTGTATACTTCTTTCACATCCCCTCGAGATATCCACAATAACTCTTCTTTAAAAGAAAAAAAAAAGTCTTAGACAGTTAGATGGAGTAGATGGGGTGGAGTTGGACGGAATGGAGTAAGAAAAAAAAAAGGAGGGGAGGGGGTCTGCACCGACTGCTTAGCTGTAACACAGTTTCTGAATAAACATTAAGCAAACTTTGATAGTCTTTTATAACCACCCCACAACTCACAATAAGTGAGGGCTAACCATGGTCACTTTTCAGCCATCCTGTATTTCAGGGTCTCTTACCCGTCATGGATGGATGCAAGGATCATTACTAGCAGTAGACTGGCTGGATTCCACTTTAAAAGGTCACCTCTCAGGATTCAGGGATTTCCACCGTCCTCTTTATATCTCATGCAGCGTCCATTAATCAGTCCCTCTCTGCACCGTCACTTCTCCTGACTCCACATATCACCAGACAGCGGGGGGGGGGGGGGGGCGGGAGAGCCGGCGGGGTCTACGGAGCTTTCACGGTCTCTCACCCCATTCAGATCCTCTCCTGTTCACTGAGGAATTCGGCTAGGTCAGCCGGGGTCAGCGGGGGCCTGCCTCAGCTTGTCAGCTTCTTAGCTCTCGGCTCCCTCGCTCGTACTTGTCCGGTGTCTTGTCAAATAACGTCCTCCATCGGATAGTGTCCGCTGTGTACTGCATCAGGCCGCCGGGATCCCCGCAGTGTCTCCTCCGTGGAGACAGAAGATGGATGGATTCGCTGCGCTGATTCAGATCAGCCATCGCTGGACCCCGGAGAGATGATCGTCCGTCGCTGGATAGCAAGAGTGGATTACCACCACTGGAATCTTTTTTTAATTTTTTTTTATTTTTAATAAAGGAATTTTTCAAAAGTGTTTGTCTTATTTAACTATTTTTTACACTTTCTTTGTGAAATGGTAGGGGTACTTACCATTTCAAACAGGGGGGGCGGGATCTGGGGGTCCCCTTGTTAAAGGAGGCTTCCAGATTCTGATAAGCCCCCCACCCGCAGACCCCCACAACCACCGGCCAGGGTTGTGGGGGATGAGGCCCTTTTCCACATCAACATGGGGACAAGGTGCTTTGAGGGGTCACAGATCCCCAAAGCATCCTCCCAATGTTGAGGGCATGTGGCCTGGTACGGTTCAGGAGGGGGGGCGCTCTCTCGTCCCCCCCTCTTTTCCTACGGCCTGCCAGGTTGCGTGCTCGGATAAAGGGTCTAATATGGATTTTTAGGGGGACCCTACGTCAATTTTATTTTTAATTTTACGCGGGGTTCCCCTTAATATTCATACCAGACCTGAAGGGCCTGGTAATTGAATTTGGGGGACCCCCACGCTTTTTTTTTAATGTATTTATTTTTATCAATGACTTTCAATGAGTGTTCTCTGTATTACGGAGCCGACAATTAATAATAGCTGTGAGTGATTTTAAAGGACTTTTTTTCCTGCATAAATGACACTTTGTGCAGGGACAGTTCTAAGCACCAGAAACATGCGCCCCTTCACAGGCATACTATAGACACCCCCCAGGTACGAAATTTAAAGGAATATTACACTTTTATTGTTTCACTTTAATCATTATTAAAATCACTGCTCCCGAAAAAACGGACGTTTTTAAAACTTTTTTTTGCATTGATACATGTCCCCTGGGGCAGGACCCGGGTCCCCATACACTTTTTAGGACAGTAACTTGCAGAATCTTTTCTCTCTGTTAAATCTTTTTTCTCTGTCGAATATTTTCTCTATATAATCTTGGACTAATAGAGGTAAGGTTAGGCACATTCGACCACAGGTTCTATAGACACAGATTGTTATTGTCAGAGTCACGTCGAATCTCCTATTCTAAATCGAACTGTTGTAACAACGAAAACGAAAATAAAGCATTTATTTATGTCGGATCTTTCGTTTTTCGGATTCTGTGCTTTCGCTATCGTTTGTCAAAAAGAAAACGAAAATAGTTGAAATTCGGATGAAAATGCATTCGGACAAAAACAAATGCACATCTCTAATAACTAGCCTGTTTTTCTCTTCCCCTCCTGTCTTCTCTCCCACATTCCCTTTCTTCTCTATTCTTTTCTGCTTGTATTCTTCCTGTCTGGCCTTGACCTTATCTGCTGCCTGATTCGAGCTTCCCCAACTGGCTTAAAAGGGTAGTGGCTTCATGAATCTTGCAGTTTAATCCCAGGCCTCCCAGCAAGGACAAAAAAAGAGCCCTGAGATTAACTGGTGCAGACTTCATCAGTTTAGAGCTTAGAGCAGACATAAAGGGTTCCATATCTGGACCCATCCATTCTGCAAATTTATTTAATCCGGTGTAATATTAAATATTTGGGGTTATTTAGCTTCAGTGTCTACGCCAGATATGCAGTTTAAGGGCTTTTTTGGCCCATGTTTATTTAAGTAAAAGAAAAACAGTCCATCCAAAATTCCCATGCAGGGGTTTCTTCCACAAAGCAATAATGAAAATAAATGGAAAATACTGAGCCACCTGGCTCTCTGGTCAGTACTGCTGTTCAAGCATTGACCTCCGTCCTCTTGACCTCTTGAACTGTGTCCCTGTTTGGTACCCACACTGTACTTCTGGTGACACTCTCTCTTACAGCTTCCTGGCTTACGTTATTGCCACAAGGCTGCTTCAGGCCTGTAGCCTAGGCCACAGGTCTGCTCCTTAGAACAAAAGGGTTTCTGTCAGGTCACCTTGAGGCGAGGTGACAGATGCACACCGTAGGGATCAGGAGTGCACCGCAAGGTTGTGGACCCTACGGCTGACTGCTGTGGATGGGAGACAGATCCCACCGGGGTTAGAGCGCAAGATTCCCTGGGGTGCGGAGTCTAAGAGCCAGCAGGTGTTCACCAGAGCCTCTAGTGGTGAGGATGGACTTGGCTGCAACTGGCTCCAGTTTGCGACCCCCAGGGTCCCCCAGCTCACACCCACAGTAGGAAACAGGAGGATAGGGATAGTGAGGGACAAAGCCAAGGTCGGGGCCACAAGCAGACAGGAATAGTCAGGGACACGCCAAAAGGTCAGGATCACAGGCAAACAGGGATAGTCAAGGACACGCCAAAGTCGGTAATGGAACAACAGAAGAGCACACGGCAGGTAATAGGAAGCTAACACACAAAGGTTGATCAGCAGGGTTTGCCTGCAGTGCACAGGTTAATATAGAGTTCTCTGATAGGAGCTAGGGTGGAGCCATGCCAGAGGATGGATTACAAAAGCAGTCAGGTGAGGGTCGGCTGGTCTCTAGAGATGAACACATGGAAACAGGCAAGCAGACAAACTATTGCATAACCATGACAGTACCCTCCCTCTTACGAGGCCTCCCCCTCCCCCGCCTGGGTCCAGGCTTAAAGGGAAACTTCAGATGGAACCTCCTCAACAGACTAGGAGCAAAGACCTCAGATGCAGTGATCCAAGACCTCTCCTCAGGGCCAAACCCTTTCCAATGTACAAGGTACTGAAGAATGCCTTTACAGAGCCGGGAATCCAAAACTTGACTAATGTCGTATTTTAGATTATCCTCAGAGACTGAAAACGAGGTAGGGAGAGGACGAGAGGACTTAAGGACTAAAGGCTTTTTAGGAATGGGTAAGGGCATGAGAAGATCAGGAGTCTGAGCAGGGTCCCCCAGACCCTTAAAGATGAGCTGGGCATCCAGAGCAGGACCACCAGACTGGGCAGAGGTCAGTGGATCCCTGAGGTCAGGTTGGTTAGAAGGTTACATGTCACAAGAGTCAAGCTGGATAACTGAAACACAAACAGAATGCAGAGAGCCCTGAGAAAAAGATTGAAAACCCCACCTGGCCGAATGAGGCAGTCTATCCAAAGGATGGATTGAGCCTCTTAAACGGGTTTGAACGGACATAGTAGCAGTAGGGTGAGGCCAGGTCACAGAAGGTCCTGAACAAGAAGCAGGAAGCTCATTGGGCATGGGCTGGACTGGCAAAACTGGTGCAGAGGCCGACTGAATAGTATTGTCAGGTGTATCGACCATCTCAATCGCATCACAGGGCATAGCGACTGTGGAACTTGCAGACAAGTTAGCCTGGCTGTGCATCCAAGGGAGATTAGGGACAGGCAAAGGTAAATGGTTATGCAAACTGGAGTGAATGATCGACTCAGGTTCATAGGTGGGCCCCTCATCCAGAGTACCACATGACCTAGAGAGTGCATCAGTCCGACTATTGCAAGACGCATCCCAGAGATCGCTATATACAGCGGGAAGAGCAGAAGATACTGGGATGGTGGTAACAGGAAGTTTCTCTTTTGGGGTACCCTTGAGTAGGCAGGAAGAGGAACAGGAGGAACCCCAAGCCAGGATCTGTCCAGCAGACCAGTCAACATGTGGAGAATGGAGCCGTAACCAAGGAAGACCTAATATGATAGGAGATGAAGCCTTAAGTAAGACAAGGAAGGATATCCACTCCTGGTGGAGTGTCCCTACTGACATCTTAACAGAAAGGGTCTGGAAGCAGATAGGGCCCCCTGGGAGAACAGGGCCATCAATCGCCAAGACCACCAATGGCGTTGTAAGGGGCAAAAGGGTAAGTCTCATGGAGGATGCAGTTTCCCAATCCATGAAATTGGCAGCGGCTCCGGAATCCAGATGTGCTGAGACCGAACAAGAGGAAGCACCGACATGAAGCAACACAGAAAGAAGAAGACGAAAAGGTGAAGGTGATATTTCAGGGTCTAATACTCCACCTTCCAGATGTATTAGCCCTGAGCGTTTTTCCGGAAGAAGAGAACAAGTGTCACGGAAATTACCTTTGGCCCCACAATAGAGGCATAGGCCCAGAGTTCTGCTCCTAGTGCGTTCTTCG
Source organism: Lithobates pipiens (assembly GCF_037356315.1). Taxonomy (NCBI): domain Eukaryota; kingdom Metazoa; phylum Chordata; class Amphibia; order Anura; family Ranidae; genus Lithobates; species Lithobates pipiens. The sequence goes on along the minus strand of NW_027507791.1, from coordinate 173,449,644 downwards.
GGAAATAACCTTGTCCGGCCCAACTGCATAGGTTCCTCAGCAAGCAGGGGGTGCTCCTCGGATTGAAGAGAAGGTATTGGGAGCTCAGGCTGTCTAAAGAATGGGGAGTGCTGGCAACTTTTTTCCAGGGCCCTCTCCTGAAAGTGAATATCGATCTGGTTACACAAGGTGATGACACTGTCCAGATCAGCAGGAAGGGATCTTCCTGCTAATTCATCCTTCACCCTATCAGAGAGGCCATGTAAAAAGGTTGCAACTAGGGCCTCATTATTCCAGCTCAATTCAGCTGCAAGGATACGGAACTGAAGCGCATACTGTCCCACAGAAGCGGAATCTTGACAGAGACGTAAAAGAGCGCTAGCCGCTGAGGAGACACGACCCGGTTCCTCGAAGATATTCCGAAAAAGTTTTAAGAAATCAGACAGGCTAAAAACCACTGGATCATTCAGTTCCCACAGCGGGGCAGCCCAAGCTAGCGCCTCGCCGGACAGGAGGGATATAATATATGCTACTTTTGTCCGATCGGACAGGAAGTTTTGGGGCTGAAGTTCAAAATGAATTGTGCAGAGGCTAAGGAACCCCCTGCAAGCCTTGGAGTCCCCAGAGAAACGGGCCGGAGCTGGTAGTTGTAATGAATGTGTGGCTGCGACTGATGCGATAGGTGCAGCAGCAGATATCGGTTGAGGTTGTTCAACCGGGGGTCCTAATGAGGCCTGAACCTGTTCAAAACGGGATACCAAATCCTGAAGGAATCGCATCATCTGGGTCTGATGCGATTCTTGGGTCTCAAGTCTGCAAACTAAGCCCTGCAATGGATCATCTGCGGGGTAGCTGCACATCAGCTGGGTCCATGGCTGATCAAACTGTCAGGTCACCTTGAGGCGAGGTGGCAGATGCACACCGTAGGGATCAGGAGTACACCGCAAGGTTGTGGACCCTACGGCTGACTGCTGTGGACGGGAGACAGATCCCACCGGGGTTAGAGCGTAAGATTCCCTGGGGCGCGGAGTCTAAGAGCCAGCAGGTGTTTACCAGAGCCTCTAGTGGTGAGGATAGACTTGGCTGCAACTGGCTCCTGGTCGCGACCCCCAGGGTCCCCCAGCTCACACCAACAGTAGGCAACAGGAGGATAGGTATAGTGAGGGACAAAGCCAAGGTCGGGGCCACAAGCAGACAGGAATAGTCAGGGACACGCCAAAAGTTCAGGATCACAGGCAAACAGGGATAGTCAAGGACACGCCAGAGTTCTCTGATAGGAGCTAGGGTGGAGCCATGCCAGAGGATGGATTAAAAAAGCAGTCAGGTGAAGGTAAGCTGGTCTCTAGAGATGAACACATGGAAACAGGCAAGCAGACAAACTATTGCATAACCATGGCAGTTTCCTTGAGTTAAGCTATCTCCTAGCTTTCTCCTGATCAGCTCCTTGCTGCTCTGTCACAAAGTACATCTGCCTCCTACAGACATGCATGCTCTGGCTGCACCCATGCAGTCTCTGACTCCTGCAGAGGAATGGGAGTCCACCTGACTCTTCCTCTTCTCAGGCCTTTCTGTTTTTCAGTGCTTTCTGTTAGTTTGTTCTGACCAGCCGACCGTTTTGAAGCCATGTTGCGGTTATGTACTCGTCGTAGAGTTGGTGCTGTGCGGGGGCCTTGGTGTTGGGGTTCTTGCTTTGACCCAAGCCAAGTCCATGAATAGGGTGGGGAGGAGTTCATGGACCAAGAATTGGTTGCTTCAGCGTGACCATGCACAGACTTCTTATCTGTCGGGTGGGGCCCTGAGCCATAGCCAGGTCACAACTAAATAACCCAGCACACAGCTGTGTAATCAGCGTGCCTTTCCCGCTAAAATCTGGTGTAACCAGCAATATTCCAGGTAGCACAGGGTCCCAGTGCCACACCGGTTACACAATCCATCTCATGTAACCTGGAAATACCCTCTCCCATTGATCTCCAGGAGCACCCATTTTCCAGGTCGGTAGGACTAGCGCATACTCAGACTATTCCATCTCTCACGAAAATCTAACAGTAAAAAATTCACACTAAACTCTCTGGCTTTTCGCATTTGTGGATCCCATAGCCACTGCTTCCTTACCTGACAAAAAAACAACACTGTCCACCCCTTCATCTCACAAGCGTAGGAGTCAACTCAATAGGGCCTCGCCAGACCTTTGTGTTGTTTTTGCCAGCTCACAGAGTTCAGTTTGTGTAAACTCTCATACTTCTTCAAATTCAACATCTCTGGGGTTGCGATAATCCACCTCCCCATCTGCCATATCCTCTCTATCATGTTGCCTTTTCCTATGCTTAGTAATGAGAGGTCTGGCACACTTTTTCTTTCCCATTGGATAATCATCATCAGAAACATCAAACCCTATCGCCTCAGCCACACTATCATTTGAGGAGAGCACATCCTCACAATCCCAGTTTTGGGATGTGATGATGGCACGTACTCTTTCTTTACTAACAGGTTTATGGCCCTACCTTTTCTACTTTTCCTTAAGGCATTAATTGATTTGGCCATGAGGGCTGCACACTGCTCTTGCAAATCATCAGCCCTACTAGCAGTTGAACGAACTCACTCTGAAGCAACTGCTAGCTGGTCTTTTAATACCTTAACTTCTGCCTCTGCCTTCTCCCTTCTATGTTATTCCGTATAAATAGAATGAAGGAAGTACCAACTGTGGACACTGTCCTCTTCTCTTTTTTACTTAAATCCAACCCCTTAAGGCTAAAATCTACAAAATGATCTGAGACTTTCAGTTGAAATATAGCACAGATCGCGGCATGAGCCCCCAAATGTGTTGCTTGTGTCAATCTAGCAAGGTTACTTTGTGGTATAAGTAAGGAAGCTGAAACTTCTACAGTGTGTAAATATGGTTTTACTGTACAAAAATGCTGTACATACAAAACTATTACAATTATTAGGAATACAGTACAAGACTAATGCTGAGTACACATGATTAGACTTTTAGTCGGAAAAACCTTGGATGGTTTATCCAACGGAATTCTGCTCAAGCTTGTCTTGCATACACACGTTCCCACAAAAGTTCTCAGAACTTTCGACCATCAAGAACGTGGTGACGCACAACACGTACGACGGCACTAGAAAAGGGAAGTTCCATTAGAAGCACGACACCCTTTGGGCTCCTTCTGCTAATCTCATGTTTATCTCGTGTTAGTAGAAGTTTGGCGAGAGATGATTTGCGCTTTTCAGCCTCGTGCTTTTCCAAATGCTCCTGCTCTTCAGTTTGTGCTTGTGGGTTCGTATCTGTTCTTTAGTGCGTGTAGTCAGTTCGCATCTGGGTTTCAGTGCATATTATTATAGTATGTATTTGTTTTTCAGTGTGTTCTTGTCTGCTCATTTCTGATTTTCAGCTCGCTCTTCTCGGGCCTTTCAGTTTTTCAGTGCTTTCTGTTAGTTCATTCTGACCAGCCAACCGTTTTGAAGCCATGTTGCGGTTACGTACTCATCGTAGAGTTCATGGTGTGCGGGGGCTTGGTGTTGGGGCTTGCTTTGACCCAAGCCAAGTCTATGAATAGGGTGAGGAGGAGTTCATGGACCAAGAATTGGTTGCTTCAGCATGACCAATTCTGTCATATGCCTTTGTTGCGGGAGATCCAGGAGAATAACACTGATGATTTCAGGAACTTTCTCCGGATGACGGAC
>NW_027507791.1:173438478-173440978 GCF_037356315.1 Lithobates pipiens | reverse complement strand
GATAGGCATAGTTAAGGCGGCACTAATAGGCACAGATAAGGTGGCACCGATGGGCACAGATAAGGCGGCACTGATGGGCAAAGATGGGCACAGATAAGATGGCACGGATGGGTGGCACGGATAAGTGGCACGGATGGGTGGCACGGATGGGCACTGATAGGTACCACAGATAGATGGGACTGATGGGCACTGATAGGTGGCACTGATAGGTGGCTCTGATAGGTGGCACTGCTGGGCACTGATGGGCGGCACTGCTGGGCACAGATGGGCGGCACTGCTGGGCACTGATGGGCGGCACTGGGGTGCAGCACCTTTGAGGCAGATTGGGTGGCACTGTGGGTGGCACTGTGGGTGGCACTGTGGGGTGGCACTGTGGGTGGCACTGTGGGCACTATGGGCACTGACGGGGGGCACTGACGGGGGGCACTGACGGGGGGCACTTACTTTTGCTTTTATTTTACTTCAGGATGGCACTGCGGGAGGCAGGTGGGCACAGGCAGGTGGCAGGTGGTCCCTTGTATTGATGGCCATGATCGGGACTGATGTCCCGATCACGGCCGCCGGTGATCGGCTTTTTTTTTCTCTCCTCGCGCTGTCAGCGCGAGGAGGAATAATAGCTGATTACCGGCTCCGTTCTATCACATGATCAGCTGTCATTGGCTGACAGCTGATCACGTGATAAGGGGTCGGGATCGACCCCTTACACGGATCGGTGATCAGGCGAGTCTCACGGACTCGCCGATCACAGAGCGCGCCGCGCGCGCCCCTCAGGGGGCGCGCAGGCCGCTCGTAACCGGGACGACGTCAATAGACGTAGTCCCGGAAATGTAGGTCCGCGCTAATGCCGTCATTTGGCAATAGCGCGGATCTGTAGTGGTTAAAAACAGTCTCGTTGCCTTTACAATTTCTACTACAACTACACCAGTAGAAATGAGTCAGTATGGATGGCACCCACGGCAAAAGTGCCTGATGAATTATTTTTTTTGAGATTTGGACTAATTAGCGTTTTTAATTTTTCACATAATGCCAAATGTCGAATTGATGATTTAAATTTTTATATTTTTCAGTAATTTTTGAATGCCAGTGTGTCGATCTGTTCCCACAAATTGAATATCCAATTTTTTGTCAATTAGGCGATCTAAACTTTTGGTAAATCCAAACTTCTCCATAGCAACCGATGAAGTTGTTTGTGACACCTGCACTAATTCAAAGCCCACAATTTTTTTGGAAAAGAGATCCATGAAAGTGTAAGTGGAGTATTTGGCCGAAAAACTGGGACTGTCACATTGACCGTCCCCAACAAGAAAAACAGGTTTTTCAGTCAAATCATCAATCACATTTGAAATATTCTCTTGCCAACTGTGATCAATAGCTTTAAAGATGTATTGATTTTGGGCTCGGTTGTACGAAGAGTTGCCAAACATCTGTATGCCACATAGATCAAACATTTCTCTAACTTTGGCATAGCTTCCTCCACTTACACATAAGGCCCCAGCAAGCAGAATATTACCCACTGGATATTGTTTACTTTTCGGTTGGCTCTCCCACAACTTTAATCTATGTGAACTTACACATGTAGAATACGCTGTCACCATGGTACCAACTGTTTGTTTTTCTATTTTCTGAATACAAGAATAACATTCTGTATCAGGACAACGCATATTGTATAGCAGTTTGTCCAGGCAGCTTTCAAACACAATGAATTTGTTTTCTTTCACCCAATTTAACGGGTGAGAAAATATTTCTTCTGGTTGTCTTTCGTCTACACTTTCACAAATACTCATATCACTATTTTTGGTGTTTCATATTGTGATGCATGAAAACTTGGGTCTTCTGCATAAGCCAATTTTCTCCTTTTAGTAACAACCTCAGGAGTTTCAATATACGGATTTACCATTGCCTTCGTTTTCTGAGGTATTTGTGAAGGTGTAGACGAGACAGATGAGGGAGATAAAGGGGTCGCTGGTACCATTTCCGATGTTTTCGTTCAGGTATTGACATGAACAGCGGTGTCATTGAACACATAGAATAAGCATGATCCAATGACAGCACTCGTGGACTTGCTATCTTCGAATAACTGCCTTCTGATTCAGTTAATGTTAGATCTAAATGGTTCCGTTTGTGTTCCAGCTTCGTTCGTAGTCACAGTAGAACATTGAGAACATCTACTCCTGATAAACGTAGTATCTGATGTTCCCACCTTTAAGAAAGCCTCTTTTCTTAATTTATCTAATCTGTTTTGCCATTTATTTACCTGTTCTGTTTGGCCTGACAATTCATTGAAAATTGTTGGCACAGATTGCGGTATTCGTTTTCTTATTGTTCCCTGTAACTGGAAACATTGACTTTCAAAGTGCACTGAACACAGTCGATATAAGTCTCGGTGCATATCGGCTTTAATAAGGGGTATAAAATCTTGGATCATTGTCGACTCCATACCAGCATTTTCAAGCATACTTGAATTTGCTGATCGTCCTTTGGAAAAGCATGATAGCTGATG